>NW_026424560.1:0-149 GCF_001194135.2 Octopus bimaculoides
GTCAACTGACTCTGATATGAGTATGATTCACCACAGATATCACAATGATACGCTTTCTCTCCAGTATGTGTACGTTTGTGTATAGTGAAAACACCACTTTTAGAGAATGATTTACTGCAGATATTACAATGATATGGCTTCTCTCCTGT
>NW_026424560.1:171-292 GCF_001194135.2 Octopus bimaculoides
TAAGCCACCACTTTTAGAGAATGATTTACTGCAGATATCACAGTGATATGGTTTCTCTCTTGTATAAGGGCTTTTTGGTGTAGTTAAATGATTCATCATGAGAGAATAATTCGTCATACAC
>NW_026424560.1:475-585 GCF_001194135.2 Octopus bimaculoides
ACCTGTAAAGCAATCATCTCCTCTATATTCCAGACAGCAAAGACTTTAAAATGTTGCTGCTAATTCCATCGTCCAGAAGAAATATTTTGCCATATTTTTTTCATAGATTT
>NW_026424561.1:0-214 GCF_001194135.2 Octopus bimaculoides
ATATATATATATCCGATTCAGCTGGAATGGATTCAATCGACGGGTTGAATCTTGCCGTTCTTGAAACCGTTCTCTCTCAACCTTACTTACATTTTGTCCCACCACGGGGCAAAAACCATTGTTGTTGACAGCTTCGATTCGTGATATCAATTTAATAGCAGCATTTGGTAGTTAGAGGGTGGGGCTGACAGAGATTTCTCGAGAAAAGGAGAGA
>NW_026424562.1:0-339 GCF_001194135.2 Octopus bimaculoides
TTGCCAAACTTGTTCATCCGTATCATCTGAAGTTGAGGGGTGTCCTGTTCTCTTTGCCGGGCTCAAACAACCCTTCTCCTTAAATTTTGCATGCCAATTCAAAATGGAACATTTGTCTGATGCCTGCTTGGTAGACATCCAAAACGTGCATTGAACACTTGTCTATAATTCAGTTTTAGCATATTCTAGGACGCAAAATTACTTATCTTGTTTTGTGAATGACATTCCTGGATCTGAAAAAAGCCAAAAAACAAAATTAATTTAAATTTAATTAAATTAAAATTAAATCAACAGAAGAAAACTTGACACTTTTAGCTTTTAAATGGTACCAGTTCAATC
>NW_026424563.1:0-266 GCF_001194135.2 Octopus bimaculoides
CCGCCCATTCCGCCCACGTCGTCCAAGCATTCCTAGTGAAGCAAAACACACCACTTGTTCGTCAGGCGTCCTGCTCCCCAGACTTAGCTCCGTGAGACTTTTGGCTATTCCCAAAGCTCAAAAAAAAAATACACTCAAAGGGAGAAGATTTGAGACAACAGAGGACACGAAGCAAAATTCTAAGGCACAGCTCTACAGCATCCCAAAAAGTGATTCCCAGAAATGTTTCCAGCAGTGGCAGGAACGCTGGCAGAAGTGTGAAGACT
>NW_026424564.1:0-327 GCF_001194135.2 Octopus bimaculoides
GAAGTTATATAATCTACATAGCTTAAATGTATAACAGAGAAAGGGTCATAAACTAGTAAGAAAGAGAGAGAGAGAAAGCGAAAGAAAGGAAGCAAAAACGGTGAGAATACGACAGCATAATTGCATCGTCGTATAATGTATGATGTATTAGATCTATAACTATGTATGTATGTATGTATGCATGTATGCATGTATGCATGCATGTATGTGTAGCTATCTATCTATGAATGTGTAAACGTGTATGCACATATATATAAGTGTGCTTATATACTATATAATAAACACACACACACACATACACACACACACACACACACACATATATAT
>NW_026424565.1:0-382 GCF_001194135.2 Octopus bimaculoides
AGCCTAAAACGTGGGATTCCGTAAAAAAAAAAAAGTGGGGAAAGGTTCAGATTACATACAGTCCATCTGGACCTATACATCATCATCATCATTAATGATGATGATATATATATGTATATACATATGTGTATGTATATATGTATACATGTATGTAATATATATATACCTATATGTATATATGTATATTATATACATATACATACATACATACACAGACACAAGCATACATACATACACAGGCACACACACACACACACATACATACACACACATATCATTAATGATAATATATATGTGTATGTATGCATGTATGTATGTAATATGTGTGTGTATATATATATATATAAATACATACACACATAAATACACACATACATACACA
>NW_026424566.1:0-1111 GCF_001194135.2 Octopus bimaculoides
TACCAGGCAATCAGTTTGCAGAATGCCGTTTCCCTCTTCAGAAAAATCCAATTATGGAGAACGTAGACAGTTTCTGCACCAATGATTCGACAACATGGTCGCCTCAACTAAGACAGGCCTCTTCAGCTAATACATGCAGTTTTGAAGGTGTATATACACATTATACACACGTTTCTAAAGACTTCGTTCAATACACATATACACACATAAACACATATACACATATACGCATATAAACACATGCACACATATTCACACACACATATATACATATATATAGACACATATTCGAATATACACGCACATATATATATACACATATTCGCATATATAACTATACACACACACACACGTATATATATATATACACACATAAATATATATACACATATATATATGTGCATATATATATATATATTCGCATATACACACATATGTATATACATATATATATACCCATGTACATACATATACATATACATACCCATATGCACATATACATATATACATACACATATTTATACACATATACACATAGTGAAATAGACACATATATACACACAAAAATGCACATGTACATATATACACATATACATGCATGTACATAGACGCACACACATATACACTTAGATACATACGTATATACACATATACACACTTGTGAACTTACATATATACACACACATATAAACATATATACATATATATACAGATGCATTGGTAAATGCGACACACACATACAAGGAAAAACATACACACACACACACACACATATATATATATACACATATATGCATAAGTGTGTGTATATAATGTGCATGCATGCGTGTATGCATACATACGTGGGTACGTACGTGTGAGGGTGTGCGCGTTTATGTGTGTATGAAACAAGATGGAATCGATAATGCGTATTTCAGTGTATATACATACACACGCATGTGTGTGTATATATGTGAATGTGCTTGTACTGTATCTGTGTGTTTATCAGAAATTAAATGTATGTGAGCGCGCACATGTGTGTGTGTGTGTGTGTGTCTGCATATATATATATACACTCGCACACGTACATACATTCAAATATATATATATATATATATATATATATATATAT
>NW_026424567.1:0-205 GCF_001194135.2 Octopus bimaculoides
TCGACTTTGCCTTTCATCCTTCCGGGGTCGATAAATTAAGTACCAGTTATACGCTGGGGTCAATGTAATGGAACTTGCTGGCCTTGTGCCCGCCAAAATTTGAAACCAATATACTAAAGGTCATTATCACTTTAAAACCACTGGTTATTTCCCTTGTGCTAGTTGGTGTACTGAGTGCAAGCTTATTATCAGGTATTTCACCTAT
>NW_026424568.1:0-717 GCF_001194135.2 Octopus bimaculoides
ATATATATCAACTGAGTCAGTGTGTAAGTGTGCGTAGCCGTTTTTGTCGCTTTAATCGATGAGCGTTCCGTTGAGCGACCATCACATCTAACTGCCAGTGAAATTAGACAGTAAGTTGCTGTGTATTCTGCAGAAGTTTAAGCTCCATTAATTCGGTTCTTAAATTTCTTCATTAGTCATAATCTATCTACAGATATTTCATTAACGCGTCCTTCATTTGTTTAAGTGTAGAGTCTCAAAGAGACTTATGTTGTTAAAAGTACAGATCCGCCTCAGAATGTCAGTGCATCTCCAGATAGTGGTTTCGACATAACTTGACCTCCTCAGTGACGAGCAGATCGTGACATCCTGAGTTGGCCTGCAAAATATTCGTCTCCTTGAGGTACTCTTTCAGTTTGGAGAACAACCAATCACAGGGAGCAAGGCCTGGGCATTACGTAGGGGACAGGTATAGTTTTGATGCCCATCCCTGTCAAACAGTGGGGTACCTGGATAGAATATTGACATGCAATTTTCAGTGGAGGGTTTTCTAACTGCTGATACAGCTGTCTCCTTCAACCTCGGAAAACAAATGTTGACAGGTCAGCTTATTAGATGTATAGTAACGATATATGGAAATTGCAGTAATGTAAAACAGCAATAACTGCTTATCCTAAAAAAACGTCTCGAGATAAATTCTTCAGTATATATGCATATATTTGTATGTTTATATATTTA
>NW_026424569.1:0-232 GCF_001194135.2 Octopus bimaculoides
TTTACTTGTTTCAGTCATTTGACTGCGGCCATATTGGAGCACCGCCTTTAATCGAGCAAATCGACCCCAGAGCTTGTATTTTGTAAGCCTAGTACTTATTCTAACGGTATCTTTTGCCGAACCGCTACGTTACGGGGACGTAAAACACACTAGCATCAATTGTCACGCGATGCTGGGGGGACGAACACAGACACACAAACATATGCAAACGCACACACACACACACACACAC
>NW_026424570.1:0-272 GCF_001194135.2 Octopus bimaculoides
ATATATATATATAAGTATATATGTATATATTTATGTATATATACACACACGTATATATATGTTGTACATGGATGTAAATAAATATTGTAATAAAATATATTTGTACATTACATGTCAGTTACTATGATAATGCAAGTGAAAGCATTGCACGTTTACCAGCATAAAACACACACACACGCCTATATCTATTGAGTACTTACATATATATTTATACATGTGTGTACATATACATACAAACATATAAGTGTATACTGATACATACATATAGACAT
>NW_026424571.1:0-554 GCF_001194135.2 Octopus bimaculoides
TATATATATATATATATATATATATATATATATATATATCAAGAGAGAGACACATATACATACATACTCACACACACATATATATGCTTATATATGTTATATAAATACATATATTTACATACATACATGTGTGTGTGTGTGTGTGTGTGTATATATATATATATATAATGTGAAAAGTGAACCCAAGCTAAATAGGATAAAAAAAGATGAGAAAAGGATAATAAAAATGTTACAACAACATGATTGAATAATACAAAAAAAATGCTGAAGGAGAGTGAGAGTTGTTATCATCTTTGGTATGGGGTTTTAGTTGTGGGGACGGACACGGTTTGACTTGCGTGTTAGTTAAATAGATAAATCAATGAATGAATAATTCAGTAATTAAATAAATAGATTAACTAAACTGATAAATGATAGAATAAATAGTTAATAGTACACAGACATAATTGGTTAAAGATTAAGTGTGAGGATAAGGTAAGAAATATATTATGCGAGTCGAAACTAGATAAGGTAGGTACATATTTATATATATATATATATATATATATATATAT
>NW_026424571.1:564-2502 GCF_001194135.2 Octopus bimaculoides
TAGATAGATAGATAGATAGATAGATAGATAGGTAACTCATACATTCAAAATACAGGTGATCAGTGAATATACTCATGAGCAGATATTATTGATGTATGTTAGTTAATCAGGCAATAATAAAGAGATAAGAGTGAGATACCTGATAATTATTACACAGTGTTGCATGTTAGAGAATTAATGTTGAATTAAGGTTAAATTTTTCACTGATTCAACAAGGCTGGCATAGCCAGAAGGGGATTAGAACCCATTACATGTGACGTCACACTTGTTTGAACCATGTACGCATAGACGTGGATCAATTAACTTTTGACCTGAAATTTTAATGGAAACCCGTTGGCTGTATTTTTAAGAATCTTGAACTGAGATATGCATGTTGTGTAATTAACTGCTTGATCATTTAACCAACAGCTATGACCTATGGTACAGGCGTGACTGCGTGGTAAGAAGCTTGCTTCCCATCCTCATGGTTCTGGGTTCAGTTCCACTGTGTGGCACCTTGGGCAAGTGTCTTTTACTATAGCCTCAGGCCAACCAAAGCCTTGTGAGTGGATTTGGTAGATGGAAACTGAAAGAAGCCCGTTGTATATATGTATATGTATATGTATATATATGTATGTGTGTGTTTATGTTTGTGTGTCCGTGTTTGTCCCCCCACCATCGCTTGACAACCAATGCTGTTGTGTTTATGTCCCCGTAATATAGCAGTTCGGCGAAAGAGACCAAATGAATAAGTTCTAGGCTTACAAAAATAAGTCCTGGGGTTGATTTGCTTGACTAAAGGCGGTGCCCCAGTATTATAATTATTGTTTTCAACCTCATCAATATTATCATAATATCATTGCCATCAACATCATTGTCATCATGATTACCACCATCACCACAACTACAAGCTTCACAATTATCTTCACCATTCATCATCACAATCACCACCATCACTATCATCATCATCATCATCATCACCGTCATCATTATCCTCATCTTCAAAAGTAGCAGCATTGTCATTGTCATCACCACGACCACAATCATCATCAATATCACCATCACCGCCACCACCACCATCATCATCATATTTATCATCATTGTTGTCGCCAGCATCATTATCATCATCATTATAATAACAATAATGATGATAATAATAATAATAATAATAATAATAATAATAATAATAATAATCACCATTATCATCATCATCATCACCAACACCAATACCATGATCGTAATCTTCCTCAACATCATCACGAATACTACTGCCACCACTACCACCACCACCATCATCATCATCATCATCATCATCATCTAATAACAATAATATAGCACGTTTCTCTTGTAACACCAGACGCTGTTTATGTATTAACAGGATTGTTTTTTTATAAATTGTATGTAAACTACTTTTATTTTTCATATATTTTCAATATTAATTTTCTGTTACTTAAAAAAAAAATTTTCTTTTGAATTATTTATTAACTTTTGTTTTGTTTTCGTTTTTTTTTTTGTTGTTTTGTTTTTAATTTCCTATATATTGTTGCAGTTGTTGTTATTGCTGGTTGTAGTGTTATTATTATTATTATTATTATTATTATTATTATTATTATTATTATTATTATCATTATCATCATCATCATCTTTATTATTATTATTTATATTATCATTATTATTATTATCATTATCATCATCATCATCATCATCTTTATCATTATCATCATTATTATTATTATTATTATTATTATTTGCAATCTGCCTAATAATATTATTAGTAGTACTACTACTGCTGCTGCTGCTACTGCTGCTGCTATCATTATTGAGGCAGTAAGCTGGCAGAATTGTTAACATATCTGACAAATTGCTTAGCAAGTAATTTGGCTCTTTACATTCTGGATTCAAATTCTGCCAAGGTCGACCCTGCATTTCATCCTTTTGGGGTTGGTGTAATCAACTAAC
>NW_026424571.1:2729-3655 GCF_001194135.2 Octopus bimaculoides
CAGATGGCAGGATTTTTGGCATGCCAGGCAAAATGTTTAGCGGCATCTCATCTGTCTTTATGTTATGATTTCAAATTCCACCGAGGTTGACTTAGCCTTTCATTCTTTCGGGGTCAATAAATTAGGTAATTAAGTACTATTCAAGTACTGGGGTCGTCGCTGCCAACAACCTGCCTCCCCCAAATTTCAGACCTTGCATCTATAAATGAAAGAATTATTATTATTATAACTATTATTATTATTATTATTATTATTGTTGTTATTTTTATTATTATTATTATTATTATTAAGATGGTGAGTTGGCAGAATTGCTAGCATGCTGGGCAAAATGCTTAGCAGTATTTCGTCTTTACATTCTGAGTTCAAATTCAACAGAGGTCGACTTTGCCTCTCATCCTTTTGGGGTCGATGAATTAAGTACCAGTTGCATACTGGGGTCAATCTAATCGACTGGCTCCCTCCCCAAAAATTTCAGGCCTTGTGCCTAGAGTACAAAAGATTATTATTATTATTATTATTATTATTATTATTATTATTGTTATTATTATCATCATCGTTATTATTATTATTATTATTATTATTATTATTATTATTATTATTAAGGTGGTAAGTTGGCAGAATTGTTAGCATGTTGGAAGATATGCTTAGCAGCATTTCATTCATCATTACATTCTGTGTTCAAATTCCACCAAGGTCAACTTTGCCTTTCATTCTTTCGGGGTCAATGAAATAAGTACCAGTTGTGTACTGCGACTGATGTAATCAAATATCCCCCTTCCCCAAATTTCAGGCCTTGTGCCTATAGTAGAAAGGATTGTTGTTGTTGTTGTTGTTATTATCATTATTATTATTTTTACTTTTATTGTGCTGTCTACCTATTGCATTCTATATCCTACTATTTTGAGTAGACACACAGACACACACAT
>NW_026424572.1:0-387 GCF_001194135.2 Octopus bimaculoides
TGTATGCATGTATGTATATATGTATGTGTGTATGTATGTATGTATGTATGCCTTTGTGTATGTGTTTGCTCCCACCACCGCTTGACAACTGGTGTTGCTGTGTTTACGTCCCCGTAAGATAGCGGTTCGGCAAAAGAGAGCGATAGAATAAGTACAAGTACTAGGCTTTAAAAAAACATGTACTGGGGTGGATTTGTTCGAAGAAAACCCTTCAAGGTGGTGCCCCAGCATGGCTGCAGTCAAATGGCTGAAACAAGTAAAATATAAAGTATATATGCATGTGTGTGTGTGTGTATTATTTTCATTCCATTTATATTTTCATTTACTTCCTTCAGTTATTTGACTACGGCCATGCTAGAGCACCGCCTTTAGTCGAACAAATCGACT
>NW_026424573.1:0-340 GCF_001194135.2 Octopus bimaculoides
TCTTTTGTTTGAAAGTATACTTCAGTTTTTATTTAATTTATTAAGTGTTACCTATTCTATGTTGGATAATATAAACATATATATATATATATGTGTGTGTGTATATACATATATATATAAGCAAAGCAAAAATAACGGAAAACAGAAACAATAAACAGTTAATTGGATATACACTTTAAGTAAATTAGATTGACACTCAATGAAAGTTTTATATGGTAAAATAGAAGTGATGTTTTGAACAGAGTTCTTTGGTGGAAAGAAGAAAAAGTCCAGAGAAATGGAAAAGCAGGAAAGAGCAGACAGTCCAAGAAAAGCATTATGTGTATATATATATATATAT
>NW_026424574.1:0-690 GCF_001194135.2 Octopus bimaculoides
CAGACAGAGAGAGGGACAGAAACAGAAAAAGATATATATATGGTGTGTGTGCGTATGTATATGCACACATATCTACATGTATATGCATATATGTTTAATGTACATGGAGATACGTGTGTGTGTGTGTGTGTGAATATTTGTGGTACGTTTATAAGTGTGCACGCGCGCTTCGTGTGTTGATGACGTATGTCGGGAACTGACCAATCTCCGTCTACTTGGTAGTGTTCCATCTCCTGAATTCCCCCAGCGGGACGGCAACGTTCATTTGTCATTTTGGGTTGTAAATGTTAAAGGAACGATTGTCATCTTCTTCATACATACATAGACTTAAAACGTCACCCCCATATATATATATGTGTGTGTGTGTGGGTGTGTGTGGGTGTGTGTGTGTGTGTCTATTATACGGACGCACATCAGTGTGTACAAGTACATACGCATAACTGCATCCATATACTAAACTTATCTGCAAGCATTGAAATACACGAATATGTATAAACTTAAGATATGTAGTCACCTAGATACGAACTTATGTGCAAATATATAATCACACCTTCATATATGAATACATACATACGCACAGAGATACACGAACACACACAGGTATTCAGATGCATGCATACATAATACATACGTATATATATATATATATACATACATTCACTCACACATATATATATATATACATATTAT
>NW_026424575.1:0-231 GCF_001194135.2 Octopus bimaculoides
ACACACACACACATATATACATATACATATGCACATTTCTACATATATATGAGCATGCGTATAGCTACATAGGTAAGTGTGTCTGTGAATGCGCAGTCTTACACGCATATATGTTTATATACATATATATATATACATATACATACGTATACATATATATGTATCAATGCATGTATATATTTAAATTCAATAATAGGATGAATTCTTTTGCAAGAATTTATCAAGTAGCTA
>NW_026424576.1:0-329 GCF_001194135.2 Octopus bimaculoides
TTTGTCCCCTCTATGTTTAGCCCTTTGTGGGCAATAAAGAAATAAGAATCCTTACCTTGTTGTGTGGTAAGCTGGCAGAATTATTACCATGCTGGGTGGTGAGTTGGCAGAATCGTTACTGCACTGGGCAAAATGCTTAGCGGCATTTCGTCCAACTTTACATTGAGATCAAATTCTACTGAGGTCAGTTTTGCCTTTCATCCTTTCAGGATGAATAAAATAAGTACCAGTTGAGCACTGGAGTTGATGTAATTGACTTACCCCATTCCCCCAAATTGATGGCCTTGTGCCAAAATTTGAAACCATTATCATTATTATTATTATTATTA
>NW_026424577.1:0-703 GCF_001194135.2 Octopus bimaculoides
TATAATATACATACACACATATATAATGCAACGTAAATTTGCAGTTAAGTTTAATTTAATGTACCCATTACAGAAATTAAAGCTCTCTCCTCTCTCTACCTTTCTCTCTCTTTCTTTGTCTGTCCCTTTCTGTTTTTCTCCTCTCAACTCTCTCTTTCGGTATGCATGTATCACTTTGTCTGTCTTTCTTTACCAATCTTCATTCAATTT
Organism: Octopus bimaculoides; assembly: GCF_001194135.2. Taxonomy (NCBI): domain Eukaryota; kingdom Metazoa; phylum Mollusca; class Cephalopoda; order Octopoda; family Octopodidae; genus Octopus; species Octopus bimaculoides. The sequence continues at coordinate 211 of NW_026424577.1, forward strand.
GTTCTCGGTTATTTTCTTCGCGTATTTGTGAGTGCTTGACAAACAAGTGTTGTATCAAACTGTACTTGATACGACTACATCAAATAATGAAAGAGATGAATTCGTTTCTAGAAGAACCATTTCTTGCTCGGTGGCTGGAAGGTTCAAAACCCCTCAGTGACTCTACGTTTCTCATGAGCTAAACTCTTTGCACAGTGGGACTTTTGAAGACAATATCGTATTTTCTTTGAGCGGAGGAGTGTGAGGTATATGCGTGTGGTGTCTTGTTTGTGGTTGCCAAATTGAAGGGGTACGTAAAGATAAAAGATATTTCATTAGCTCCCCTCACCAACTCCCCAAGCTTTCAGTCATTCTGTAACATCTCTTATCCTTAACTCGCCCTGGGACACCGGGTGTGTCTCAGTAAGTGACTGTAAGAAAGATGCAGATTGAAAGTAAAAATAATAATAATAATGATAACAGTGATAATCTAATATATATGTATGTATATATG
>NW_026424578.1:0-173 GCF_001194135.2 Octopus bimaculoides
ATATATATATATGTGTTTGTATATATATATATATGTATATATGTGTTTATATATATATGTATATATGTGTTTGTATATATATATATATATGTATATGTGTTTGTATATATATGTATGTGTTTGTATATATATATGTATATATGTTTGTATATATATATATGTATATATGTTTG
>NW_026424578.1:183-317 GCF_001194135.2 Octopus bimaculoides
TGTATATATATGTGTATGTGTATATATGTATGTATATATGCATGTATATGTATATATGTAAAAATATATATATGTGTATATATGTATGTATATATGTACACATATTTGCAAAATTCCTGATGTAACTGAAAAAG
>NW_026424579.1:0-294 GCF_001194135.2 Octopus bimaculoides
GTAGTTGTAGTAGCAACAACAGCAACAGCAGCAGCAGTAGTAGTGTGATCGGGAAGCAAAAAAAGTGACACACCCTTGCGGTCAGCAGAGGTCAAATGTGTTTACTACGGCAACTAATGAGAGGGCTGGCTTTGGCCTTCGAAAGGACCAACTAATCCTTTTCTGGTTTAATTACGAATAGAAAAAATAACAATGATAATACACACACACATACATATATATATATATATAATAATATAAATGTTACATATATATGTATATATATGGGAGAATATACAAATAATAACAACAGAC
>NW_026424580.1:0-249 GCF_001194135.2 Octopus bimaculoides
TATATATATATATATATATAGATAGGTAGATATATAGGTATATATATATAGATAGATAGATAGGTATATATATATATATAGATAGATAGATAGATAGATAGGTATATAGATAGATAGATAGGTATATAGATAGATAGATAGATAGATAGGTATATAGATAGATAGATAGATAGATAGATAGGTATATATATATATATATATAGATAGATAGATAGGTATATATAGATAGATAGATAGGTATATAGATAG
>NW_026424581.1:0-385 GCF_001194135.2 Octopus bimaculoides
TATATATATATATGTATATGTATATGAATATGTATATAATACTATAAATATGGATATGTATATGAATATATGTATATATATGTGTTTGTGTTTGTTGTTTGTTTGTCTGTGCGCGCGTTTGTGTGTGTGTTATGTTACTTATGTATGTATATATACATAAATATATATACAAAGTGAACAAGATAGAAGACGTAGGACCGCGGAGCGTTTAGTGAGTAGATGTTTGAATGGATGTTGAATAAATAGACTGATACATTGAACTACCTACAAAGTCAAAGCGAAAGAGAGACGGAAGAATAGAGTAGTGGTGGAGAGTGACTATGTGTATGTGTGAGAGTGTGTGCATATATGTGTATATGTGTATATATGTGTGTATATATATATA
>NW_026424582.1:0-269 GCF_001194135.2 Octopus bimaculoides
GTGTGTATGATTGGGTATAGAAGAATATATTACTCAAAGAAATTCCAACTTTGTCTGATCTTCACGTTTTATTTACAATTGTATAATATAATACAATGAAATGATACACTATTAAATCTCCATTCTAACTGAACTAGTACTTTCATGCATTAAACTATGCAATCTTCAGGTTAATGTAGTAGTGGTGACAGTTATGTTTTACACTTTACAACTGTAAAAATATATATATATATTTACTCAAGTACCCAAAATAACAAGGAGTTTCTACC
>NW_026424583.1:0-284 GCF_001194135.2 Octopus bimaculoides
GAGTGGATTTGGTAGCCGGAAACTGAAAGAAGCCCGTCGTATATATATATTCTTTTATTCTTTTATTCTTTTACTCGTTTCAGTCATTTCACTGCGGCCATGCTGGAGCATCGCCTTAAAGGGATTTTCTCGAACAAATCAACCCCAGGATATATTCTTTGTAAGCCTAGTACTTATTCTATCGGTCTCTTTTCCCGAACCGCAAAGTTAGGGGGCATAAACACACCAGCATGAGTTGTCAAGCGGTGATGGGAGGGGGACAAACACAGATGCATACATACACA
>NW_026424584.1:0-396 GCF_001194135.2 Octopus bimaculoides
ATTTTATTGTTGTTGTTTAGTCTCAAGGTAACGCTGATCAAGCTGACCTATGATAAACCGCAGTCCATCAGTAACCATATATCATTTATGCAGTTTCCAATGCCTCCAAAACGATAATAAAATTTCAACTCTGATGAAAACAAAATTATACTCTTGTACATGGTCACTAATTAATCTTTGTAATATATGTATGAAGACAATTGTATGAATATCAGAGAAGGCCAGGCGTTGTAAGGTTTATACCCTTATATCAACAGTGTACATGTCTACGCATATGATATGGCACTTCTTTCTTGATAACCTTTTGTACAAGAGACTCTTCCGAGATACTACGCATCGACGTATCATTATATACATATCAAACACGCAGGCACACGCACACACCTCCCCCACACA
>NW_026424585.1:0-2477 GCF_001194135.2 Octopus bimaculoides
GAATGAGAGTATTTAATTAATAGTCGTAATTCTTTTAAGCGCATAAAGTACAAAAAGAAGATCAATGACCATAAAAGAAGAAGAAGAAGAAGACGTGGGAGACGAAGAAGGTGTAGTAGGAAGAGCAAGAATTGATTGAAAATGAAGAGATAGACGAAAGGGAAGAAGATTCGTAAGGAGTAGAGCAACAACAGGTGGGGGCCAGGCACACACAAACAATTACACATTACTATCAAAGGAGATTGAGAATGTAAAGAGAAACAAGAACGTAACGCAAAAGAAAATGGGAAGGTTTTAAATATTTAGGGATATATTGTCAATGAAAATTTTCAACAAGTCTTATCCAACTTACAGATATACTAAACTGGGAAGGTCACTGAAGGATCCCACTTGAAGTTTCTCCATACCATTTCCATTCAAAAATCTATAAGATAAAAGGTTGGAAAGGAGATTTATTGTAAAATATTATGATTGAAGTGTCTATAAAATAAAATATTAGATGATTAGAAAATGTATAGAAGTGTTTTATTATAAAATGTAAAATATGGTGGCTAAACAATAACTTGGTGTAGGAAAAGGAATGTAGATGAGGATAAAGATGATGATGATATTAAGGAATAGGAGAAGCAGGTGTATGAGAATGGAGGTTGTGGTGGTGTGGATGAAAATGAGGTAGAGACTGAGGACAGGAGGACAGTGATAGTGTTGATGAAGATAATGGTGTTGTGATAACGATGAGGATGAGGGCGTGTGTGGTGATGATGATGATGAGGATTATGATGATTTTGATGACAGCTGTGAAGCTGGCGCTGTTTCTGTTGACGATGACAATGAATATGTTGATGACGATAAAATTAAGGATGTGGAAAAGGGCGGAGGTGATAATTGTAATATTGATGATAGCGATGGTGAATACAATGAGAATGTCGATAGAAAAGAAAAACGGAGAAAGCCAGAAAAACATGATGTGAAAGAAATTTGAGAGGGACGGATTGGAAAAAAAAAATGTTGAAAGAAGAGTGTAAAGGAAGGGGAGGAGAATAAAAAGAACAGGATAAGGTGATGGGGAAGGGGTTGGTGCAAAAGTACAAGAGAATAAGGAACAGAAGGAGAACAAAACAAGAACAAGAACCGGTCTGGGTGGAACAGGAATGTGAAAAATACAACCGGATAAAGTGGGGTTGAGATCTAGAAGAAGCTCAAAATCAAGAAGGATGAGTAGAATATGAAGAATGAGATGAGGATGATCAAGCAGCAGAACAGATTTAATAGGAATAAAACAGGTGACGGAAAGAAACAATAAAGAATAGTCAGATAATGAAGGAAGGGAAATAAATAGAGGGAGAAAATAGGAGAAAAAGAATAAGACAAGGAAGAAGAAAAAGGAAAAGAAGAAAAGGAAGAACGAAAAATATATAGGAGAGAAAAACATGAAGAAGAACGAAAAGAAGAAGATGATGATGATGATGGTGAAGGGGAAGGAGAACGAGGAGGAGGAGAAGGAGAAAAAGAAGGTGGAGAAGAAAAAGAAGAAAGCGAAAAGAAGAAAAGAACCAAGAATCAGTTTAAGTTGAAGCAAAAAACGAAGATAATAAAAGAAGAAGAAGAAGAAGAAGAAGAAGAAGAAGAAGAAGAAGAAGAAGAAGAAGAAGAGAAGGAGGAGAAATGTCTAGGATGGTAATAAGTGGTGATGGAGACGTAAATACTGTACATGATATACAGACCGAATTACACATACATTTTGATATACTCCTATGCACCACACATCCATACACAGACAAACGTATATATACACATAAGCAAGAGGGAAATATTTTCCCTCCTAATTGATACAGCCATATCCTGAATCTGAGGAATGGGCCCTCGCTCGTTTTCACAAACAATAAAACACCTTTTGGACAAAGACAGATTTCACACATACATACACAGGTACAGATTTATGCAGAAAATAGTTCCCCTGATCTATCATGCTCTCATATATGCCATATCGTTGAAATTGGCACACTTTCACTCACACAGATTTAGAAACAATATAACATCTTTGGAAACACGGATCAAGGAACTTAAAACGGATGAAGGGAAGATAATGCAGATTTAGAAATATATCACCAATGAAATACGAAAAAAAGAAAAAACTGATTCAACTTACATATATTCTAACTTGTTTAGATTTCGGAAGGAGTTTGTTTTGATTTCCTTGATCTTATTATAACGCAAGTCTCTGGAACATAAAATTGAGACAATAAGAAATCATATAGAGCATATTTGGGATTGAATTTTTCCTAAACAATTAGATGATGGAGTTAATCACGATGATGAATAACACGGGTCATCAACAAAAAATTTTGAAATGGTGTTGAGACACCAAACATCTTTTGTTTTTTTAGCTAATTTGAGGGCACTGAATCTGAAAATGACCTTACTTTTTCTTGGTTAACCACCGTTTCTGCTGTACAGAAATGCCTCATTTTGGGGAA
>NW_026424585.1:2587-4088 GCF_001194135.2 Octopus bimaculoides
CTTGATCATCGCTCACATCACCGCAATTATCCAGAAATCTATCTAGATGGCTATGTAAAAAAATGAACCTTAATACTCATATTAGCGCCTTTGTCCTGTATTCTTTTCAACAGCTTTTCCACTAATTTCTTGTAGCTTTTGGCCCGGAGATTGCTTAAGAAGTTTTTCACCAGGTCTGAAAATGATGTGCAAGTGCGTAATTCCAAGTCATTCATTGAATTATCATATTCACCATCCTCAATGAGTTTCCTGATATCAGGGTCATTAAACAATCTTGCTTTATGTTTTTGGGTGCTAAGTCCTGGAAACGATTTGCATATAAACTCAAAACATTTACTGTCTTTGTCGAGTGATTTTATACACTGTCGATAGATCTGCGTTTCTTTTGGTTCAGTCCCGCAGAACTGACTGAGTAGAAGTAACATTCGTCAGAGTGGTTCTATGGCTTACGCCAGATCATAGGAATAGCAAATCTCAGTGATTTTTGGGTACCTGAAGTCCAGGATCTTTTTTAAAACGGGGGCCACATTTTTCATTAACGAAACATTTTGAAACTTGGAACACTGGTAGAATGTGTCATATAAAACATCTTTTTCTCTTAGTCTTCTTTAAAAAAAAAAGAAATCCATAAGTTATTCCATGTTAAAGTTGTCGTATTTCTGTAATTTCAACCAATCACTGACGTCCATTCAGCCGATATACATTAAGTGCCGACTACATAAACAAACGATTCTGAAACAATTAACCCTAACCCTAACCCTAGGGTTAGGGTTAGGGTTAGGGTTAAAGCAAATTTAAAATGAAAAAAGCAAATAAAACGAAGGTATGGAGATTAAATACGCTTTACATCGCTTAATCAGCCAAAGGAGTAAATGTAAACAACTGAATACTTGTCAGTGATTGGTTGAAATTATCGAAATAAGACAATTTTTTACATGAAATAAATTCGAATACAAAAATATTTTTCTGTTCTATAACACAAAATAGATAAGTATACGAAGTTTGAAAGTCTTTCCGTACCAAAAACACTACGTAAAACATTAATGAAAAATGTGGCCCCCGTTTTAAAATAGATCCGAAGGCCACTGTCTCACGTATTCCAAACATGTCTTGCAAACAATGTGAGGTGCGCATGGTTTGTCCTGATCATCAAGCTCGATGCGAAAGTAAGCCCGATAGGCTTTCGGGTAAAAGTCAGATATCAGTTATCTGTTGTCTTTCGCTGTGAACTCGCTGCATATATAGCAAAATAGTTGGGATCATTTATGCATCCTCTCATTGAATAAAAAAGAACATGAATTGATTGAGCATTTACATTACATTTTGCGTGTTCACATTTAGGTGATTTGATCTTTCCTAATGTCTGTTCCGAATCTGAGGAATGGGCCTTCGCTCGCATTCACAAACAATAAAATACCTTTTGGACAAAGACAGATTTTCACATACAAACCGGCATACACATGCATGCAGCAAATGGTTCCCCTGAACTATCAGGCTCTAA
>NW_026424587.1:0-115 GCF_001194135.2 Octopus bimaculoides
GATATGAAATTCGGATTAGAAAAAAGTGCCAAAGCAACCCTGAAAAGAGGTAAATTTGTTAAAAGTAGCTATATAACACTAGATAAAGCCAATTAAATAAGAGAACTAGACGAAA
>NW_026424587.1:125-280 GCF_001194135.2 Octopus bimaculoides
AACTAGACGAAAGCCAACCATACAAGTATTTAGGAGTCAATGAACTAGATCGGATATAACATACACAAATGAAACAAAAAATAAAGAAAGAGTCCTATAGACGAATTAGATCAATACTAAAAACAGAGTTCAATGCTAAAAACAAGATAATGGGT
>NW_026424588.1:0-591 GCF_001194135.2 Octopus bimaculoides
ACAATGTTTGTATCCCATATTGGCCCACAAGAAATACATAAACTGGGCAAGCAGTTTCGCCAGCGTGCAAGTTAGATTTGACAACGAAGAGAAAGCGAAAGAGTTGTCCACGCTGACTCTTCGTTCCGAACATATAATATTGGTACCCACGTACCTTGGACAAAGGGTAACCAGAGTATCGATAAAAAATGTCCCTCCAGAAGTGGAACCACAATGGTCGTTATCAGCTATTTGTTATCACATGGAAGGAAATATAAACATTCTAGAAACTACTGCATTAAAGCAGGAAGACTGGAATGGAAAAAAATTCGATGTCCTCACAGGAAGAATCAAAAGAAATTCCAACTCAAATTGAGCTGCCAGACGGCCACACTCTCTACGTTGTGGTAGAAGGTAGAAGGCCTCGATGCTACCTGTGTGGCATCGAAGGGCACCTCAAAAAAGATTGCCCAACAGCAACAGATAACAAAAAACATCAAGAAGGAAAAACAGCCAAAAAAGGACCCCTACTACCCACATCACCACCAACACAAAGAACGAACAAAAGGAGCAAAACAGAAGAATCCCACAAACCAAACCCGCCTACACCAA
>NW_026424589.1:0-320 GCF_001194135.2 Octopus bimaculoides
TGTTTAACGTTTGAAATATATGTGTGTGTGTGTGTAAAGCATTTCACAATGAAATGATAAAGCAATCGCCTGAGTATCTCTACATAGTATTCTTTGAAGAATAATGAGTCAGACAATATAGTGAGTTTGAATGACAAGAAAAATTGTCACAAATCGTTAAGATTGATTTTACATTTTGGCAGATGTATGAGTGTGTCGTCCAAAATGCCTACAGTATCTTACTCTATATTGTTCTGTTCTGAGTTCAAATTCCACCGAATCAGCTTTAGATTCTTGTTCATTTAGTGATGGAGAAAATATGCTATCAGTCACGTTCTGAG
>NW_026424590.1:0-395 GCF_001194135.2 Octopus bimaculoides
CTTCTTCTTCTTCTTCTTCTTCTTCACATCATCATTGTTATCATCATCATCATCATCGTCGTCGTCGTCCTCGTCATCATCATCATCATCCTCCTCACCATCACCAGCACCACCACCACCAACAACAACAACAACATCACCATCATCCTCACCAGTATTGGTAGTTGCATTGTCGTTCTTGTTCTTCTTCTTATCATTATTGTTGTTGTTTTTGTTCTTGTTGGTGTTGTTGTTTTTCATTGGTTTATTCGACAAGAAGAGAAAGAAGCTTTGTTTGTCGAATACAAAAATCAATTTTCTAATTCTAATTCATCCAATTGTCTGCATTTCATTGTTAGTAATCTGAGAAAATGCCTTATGATTATAATTATTGATACTGTCGTCGCCATCATCAT
>NW_026424591.1:0-579 GCF_001194135.2 Octopus bimaculoides
ACAACAACAACGATAACAAGGGTAAGAAAAATGGCAGCATTCAGCAGCATTCTAGTTATTCTAACATGAACGCCTAAAAACTACTATGACCCCTACCATCGAGACAGCAGGCATAAATCGACACACACAACCACGTCTATTATAGCCCGAACGAAAAACAATAATAACAACCACAACACCAAGAAAACATCTTCATTTGATACAAGCTAAATATCTTTCTCGTTGTATAGACCGGGCGATCTTTTGCAAGTGGGTGGTCGAACGGACATCAGGTGACATAGATCTCATTGAGTATTACATAGCGAGGACACACGCATATATCCTTACAGACTCATACGCAAATACACACACACATACACGAATATATGTATATGTATATAAATGTACATACATACATATGTGTTTGTGTTGTGTGTATGTATGTATATATGATATATATATATATATGTATACATACCGGCACACGCATACATTCGTTTATTCATGTAAAATAAAACTGGGCACTAATAATCAAATATATAGTCTCAACCTTACGTTACAAGTGTGTTTGTGCAAGGTATGTATGTATGTATGTATGTA
>NW_026424592.1:0-480 GCF_001194135.2 Octopus bimaculoides
TCTTACAGCTGTTTCTGGGACGATCCAGTACTTCCCTTCATCGGAGACAGTAAAAATAATGTTATCTATTATTATATCCATAGGCGGATATTTTTAGTATGAAGTGGTAAAGAGTGTGATGTGCTGAAAAAAGAGTTAACAGTACTTGAAGAGTAGTTTCATTCCAGTGGTAATTATCCGTGTAGAAATTCGTGCAGATTAATCCTTGTGTGAATAATCCGGAAATTTATGTTGGAGCGAAAGTTGATATAGCTTAGGTGGCAGAGGTATATATATTCCATCTTCCAATAGATTTTTGCTTGTTTACTTGAAGGATGTCCAAGCCAAGTGAAAAGTTAGTGGTAATTAGGTCAAGTCAAGACGATAGAATTTGGAAGGGGATAGAGAAGATATAGAGGCGGAGGATGGTAGCGATATATTTATGGTCAACTGGTCTTAACAGGGTAGAGGGGAAGAGCATATATAGTGAAGGAGGAATAG
>NW_026424593.1:0-329 GCF_001194135.2 Octopus bimaculoides
AAGTTTTTTACGTTTCGAGCCTATGCTCTCCAACAGAAAACGAATAAGAGGAAATAAATTGAGAGAGAGAACAAAAAAAACAAAAAAACTTGTGGATTTAGTAAACAAGCCGGACGAAAGGTTGGAAAAAATGGTTTGACAGGAGAGGTTGAAAGAAGTGACTTTGATGTGTGTGGATGTGTGCGTGTGTGTGTGTGTGCATCTGTAACATGTGGGTGTGGGGTGATGGTGTGTGGTGTGCGGATGATGGTGTGTAGTGTGGGTGCTAGGAAATGCTGAGTGCTAGTGTGTGTGGAGTGACGTGGGGTATGTGATGTGGTGGTGTGGTG
>NW_026424594.1:0-470 GCF_001194135.2 Octopus bimaculoides
GAAATTTGTAATTTTTAAGTGATCTCATATGAGACCACTGGTAGGTAATGAGTTAACTACGTTTGCCCAAGAATGGTTGATCTTAGTAATATTTGAACGCCATACAAACCGGCATTAACTCACCATATTGTAAATATTAAGTGACAAGCAATAAGTTATAATGACGGTATTATTCTTACCATAGACTTTGTTGCATGGCCCAGCAACCGCTCCAAATCTGATGTTGCTTCTTGAAAGATCCTTACCAGAAATCGAACTCCTGATGAATTTAACAACGTCCTCCGTACCTCGGTCACCCAACATACCAGAATCAAACACGAAGTTTACATCTATGTCTTTCTCACAGGCTGGAATTTCAAAAAGATAAATAAATGTCGGTACAGGATGATTAAGCATTTCGTAAAAAAAAACATTAAAAATACCTAGGCGTAGGAGTGGCTGTGTGGTAAGTAGCTTGCTTACCAACCACA
>NW_026424595.1:0-352 GCF_001194135.2 Octopus bimaculoides
GTATATGGGGATCGGACAATAAGCGTAAGCCAGTGTCAATGGTGGTTCCAAAAATTCTGAGCCGGAAACTACAGCCTAAAAGACGAGCCTTGTACTGGAAGATCTGTAGAGCTCGACGAGGACGTCATGCAAACTCTGATGGAAAAAAATCCCATCGTAACTGTTGAGGAAGTTGCTGAGAAGCTTGGATTTGGTAATACAACCAGTCATTCAAGTCAGTGATAGAGGGAAAACTTACATCTTCGGTTTCAAGATGAAAGGTGTTCTTCCATCAGAATAATGCTCGTCTACATACAGCGCGGATGACATTCCAAAGGCTGGAGCAGTTTTAATGGGAAACGATGCCCCACCC
>NW_026424596.1:0-241 GCF_001194135.2 Octopus bimaculoides
TGCCTGTCAAGCTCTTGTAAACATATAATAATTCTAGTGAAACACATTCATTGCTTGTCTGTCCCTTGTAAACATAAGGACACAGGAAATGTGTCAAGGCCGACAGGAAGTGGTACTGCTTCTTAGGGCTAAATAGCAGTAGTATTATTCCCTTCATGGGACTGTTACATTAAGTTGACAGCATACAATCTCTTCATCGCATCACTACTGCATAAATCTCTCTGAGAGATTTAGAAATGTA
>NW_026424597.1:0-260 GCF_001194135.2 Octopus bimaculoides
TTCCAATTGTGTACTCAAGAACTTGGTATAAAACTCTCACGTGTACTGACCTTCTATCTGCTGTAATATCTCACATACATATAGACGGCCTGTCTTTTATCATGTTCTTATATGTCGCATTCACACTATCACATACATCTTTTATACCACACTAAATATCTCTTGTTATTCATTTTATACGGTTGTGTTTATCATCTTCTATCTTCTATCGTCGACGCTAATGGTCGTACAGAGATTATCTCTGTACGACCATCTGTAAA
>NW_026424598.1:0-482 GCF_001194135.2 Octopus bimaculoides
GTAATATTTTTAGTAAAGCAACTGACTTACTTCAGTCTTTCTTAAGATATTGCATAATAGTTTAGATGAAAGCAGAGTGCACTGCGAAGGAAGACTACTGTTATGTTTTCCACAGTTTCTCTAAAGAATCTTAATAGATGCTTTGGCAGACATGGAGTGTCTTTTATTTGTAGCCGTTATTGCTCATTGTGGCATCCGTGGTGTGAAGGAAAGCTTGTAGAGAGCTGAGCCTACAATCAAGTCTTTAGTCCACACATTTCATGTCACATGTGTGTCTAACACTCTTTAGAAATGCAATTTCATCTCTTCTGTTCATCTGAAACCTTGGTGTTTTGTAAGGAATTAAGTTATGGTGTGATTAGTTTATATGGGAATCGAATTTAATACCTTGGCACGTAAAATACACCATTCTGAGTGTGGCCGTTGCCAGTGCCGCCTGCCTGGCCTTCGTGCCGGTGGCACGTAAAAGCACCCACTACACT
>NW_026424599.1:0-487 GCF_001194135.2 Octopus bimaculoides
CTGGGAGTCGAAACCGCGATCCTATGACCGCGAGTCCGTTGCCCTAACCAATGGACCATTGCGCTTCCTGCTTTAACAGTAAATAAAGGATAACAATACAAAAACATATCAGCCCTTTCATGTCTGGTTCATGAGTGTTATTGCAAAAAGATACGGAGCAATTCTGTCCCACTGAACTTCAAGGAAACCTTGCACGAGATTGAAGTCACTTGCTGGGAATCCTTCTTCCTTCAGTTTCACATCTGTAGCAGTACTGCAAATAGCATGAAAATAAAGGTTTGCATTATTAGGTGATTTGACAAACATTTATACAAAAAAAATTTACAAGACATCAATTAAGCAATATTTTCAATCTACATATTCTATTAAATATCTTAACTTTCCTTCCACATGTATATACAGGGTGGCCCAAAAGTAGGTTTACAGTTATCACTGGCTCCTGTGCAGGTGACATGTAAAATACACCATTTTGAGCATGGCTGTTGCC
>NW_026424600.1:0-272 GCF_001194135.2 Octopus bimaculoides
AAGAAGAAGAAGAAGAAGAAGAAGAAGAAGAAGAAGAAGAAGACGAACGACAACAACAACAATAACAACAAGGACAAGAAGAACAAGAAGAACAAGAATGAATGAATGAATGAAATAATTTTATTATTCTTTTGTTATTGTTTTTTTATAATTCTATTTTGCCCCTAGCATTCATTGGTGCATAGTATAAGAAAAAAAGAGAAAAAAGAACAACAACGCTAACGAATATAACAACAACAACAACAACAACAACAACAATAATAATAATAATA
>NW_026424601.1:0-261 GCF_001194135.2 Octopus bimaculoides
ATATATATATAAATACACACACACACAACACTGCCGTATCTTTTACATATTAATATTAAATAGAAATGAGACATAAGTGATAAAAAGAAAGTAATAAACTGAAACTCACCGCAAATGGATTAGCAGCCTCCGGATCTGCAAACGGATTACTGTCAAATCCCGACATAATGTCTCGATCTTTTTATCAAATTTTAAAGAAATCAATCACTTCAAGATGGAATAACTAATTAATATCAATACTAATATTAATAATAGTTAAAC
>NW_026424602.1:0-250 GCF_001194135.2 Octopus bimaculoides
ATATATATATATATATATATACAAACAAGTATACATATATACATACACAAATATATATATATGCATATATACATGCACAAATATATATACATACATATATACACACATAAACATATATATGTATTTACATAGATACATATATATATGTGTGTGTGTGTACACAAATACACACACACACACATATATGCAAACATGCACTGACACATACACACACTCAGATATATATATACATAGAGAGAGAGAGAGAAAG
>NW_026424604.1:0-720 GCF_001194135.2 Octopus bimaculoides
ATATGTATATATATATGTATGTATATATATATTCTTTTATTCTTTTACACATTTCAGCCAATTCACTGTGACCATGCTGGACCACCACTTTGAAAAGTTTTAGTCGAAGAAACCGACCCCAGGACTTATTCTTTGTAAGCCTACTACTTATTCTATCAATCTCTTTTGCCAAACCGCTAAGTTATGGGGGCATAAACACCCCAGATTCAGTTGTCAGGCAATGGTGTGAGGACAAACACTGACACAAAGATCCACATACAAATATATATACATATATGTGTTTTCCAAAATGGAGGTGAACACCTTTCCCCATGTGGTTGGCTTAAAAAATTGTTAAGGCACTAGGATATTTTCCTACTTTACTGAACATGAAACCAATGGTAGCTTTAATTCACAAATCCAAAATTATATCCACCAATGTGGTGCTGAGCACTCATTTTCATTGTTCAACATTTACATATATATATATATATATATATATATATATATATATATATATGTATAGATAGATAGATAGATATTGAATTATATTTATATAAGGGCATTACTATGGAATAATGCCACACACCAGACTTCCCAAATAAACACAATGCCCTTATATAAATATAGATGAATAATTATATTCTTGGGAATAAAAAAATGATGGATTTTTCCCTTATGAATGTTTTACACACTAGCTTCCTGACAAAATTCTTGTAAAAGATTTTTATCCCATTATTG
>NW_026424605.1:0-265 GCF_001194135.2 Octopus bimaculoides
ATTTATGTATATATAGAGAGAAAGGTGGAGGGGGAGAGAGATAAAGATTTGGTAATGTAAGTCACAAACCCTCAATTTGTAACTAGTTTGGTAAGTGCTAATGCACAAATTAGTTTAGTAAGTGGCAGCACATGAAACTGTCATCCTTTGAGTCACTATGTTGCTTCTCCTAAATATCTATGTGTATGTGTGTGTATGTGAAAACCTTAAGCAAATAGTACACAATTTATTTAGTTGGAGTTCTAATTATTTAACAAGTTGTTTT
>NW_026424606.1:0-347 GCF_001194135.2 Octopus bimaculoides
CATACATACATACATACATACATACATGCATGCATGCATATATACACACATACATTTGCGGATGATTATGTACGGTTGTTTGTATATATATATTTGTATGCATGCATGAATATATATGTATGCATACGCCTATTATTTTCAGGCAAATATGCATGCAAAAGTACATATAGATATACCCATTCATATATACCTGCATATACACATACAGAGATGCACACATAAATATATACACGCGCATACATGCATACATACATACATACATACATACACGCACATACGTACATACATACATACACCATACACGCACATACATACATACATACATACATACATACATACATACATGC
>NW_026424607.1:0-252 GCF_001194135.2 Octopus bimaculoides
ATATATATATATATATTACGTGTACGTTATGCATGTGCGTGTATATATATATGTATATGTATATATGAGATATGTATGTATAATATATTTATGTATGCACGTAGTTTTATGTGAAAGTAAATATATATGTATATACAAAGGTATGTAAAAATATATATACGTGTGTGTGTGTATATATATTATATTTATGTATTAAGTTGGAATGTGTGTCAGTAATCTTCTATGTTTGCGTATGCATGTATATATATATAT
>NW_026424608.1:0-312 GCF_001194135.2 Octopus bimaculoides
ACAGAAGGCTAGAAACATAAATTAATTCATAGTGAACTAAACAACGTCTGCGGATAGTTTTAGTAAACAAGTAGTTTTAGTAAACATGCTATTTTAGCTTCAACGTGGGAAGGCAACAAAGGATCTACGTTATAAGTTTAATCTCTGCATCAGCAGAAAAAAACATCGGCCTATAAAGTTCTTAGTGTTGTTAGGTCAGAGAAAGAATAATCAAATTGTGTTCACAGATATATAAGTAACTTATAGTTGCATATAGTGTATAAAAAATACATTTTAGCAAAATTAGTCCGTCTAATTTGCAGAAAAGTGCAT
>NW_026424609.1:0-317 GCF_001194135.2 Octopus bimaculoides
TGATGATGATGATGATGATGATGATGATGATGACGATGACGAAGAAAGAGATAATGACCATGACGAAGGTGGTGGTGTTGGTGGTGGTGTTGGTGGTGGTGTTGGTGGTGGTGGTGATGATGATGATGATGATGATGATGATATTCATATTCGATGATGATATTCATATTCAAGGCTCCAATGAAGCTATAAGTTGTTATCCGGACACTCACCTACGAGTCCACTGCATCTTACAGCAGACACAGCTGTAAGATAATGGACTTCATAGCATAACCATTGCTTCTCCTATCACTCCTTTCTTCTGATATATATATATA
>NW_026424610.1:0-245 GCF_001194135.2 Octopus bimaculoides
TACCTATCTATCTATCTATCTATCTATCTATCTATCTATCTATCTGTGTGCATTATGTATGTGTGTACGTGTGTGTAAAGATAGATAGATACATTGATATTTAGTATCTGAGTGACTCACTGACCTGAGTGTGGTTGCAGTATATGTGTGCGCGTGTGCGATTGTGTATGTGTGTATCGATCTATTTATATATGTATATTTCGGTATATATATATATATATATATATATATATATATATATATAT
>NW_026424611.1:0-326 GCF_001194135.2 Octopus bimaculoides
CACAAATATTAAAAATGATAAACTCCAAATAGATACGCAAGGAATTATAAGAAAATAAAAAATATAAAAAAACAACCTCAATCACTACTCACTCAACTAGTTACTATCACTCTTTCCTGCATTTTACTATTTCTCTCCTTCTCCCCATCCCTCATCTTCTCTGTCATCTTCTTCTTCCTTTCCACCACCTCCTCCCTTACTTTAGTACTACTACTGCTGTCTAGAATAACACCCACGCAATCATTACAAACAATACAGATCACTATGTCCATCAAGAGGTCAATGTCAGGACACCCAACCAATTAACACTGCTACTATCATAGCAC
>NW_026424612.1:0-480 GCF_001194135.2 Octopus bimaculoides
CTTAGCAGTTCGGCAAAAGAGACCGATAGAATAAGTACTAGTCTTACAAAAGAACAAGTCCTTGGGTCGATTTGTTCGACTAAAGGCGGTGCTCCAGCATGGCTACAGTCAACTGACTGAAACAAGTAAAAGAGTATATTTATTTATTTATTTATAAATATATACACCGATAGATAGATAGATAGATAGATAGATAGATAGATAGATAGATAGATAGATAGATAGATAGATAGATAGATAGATCCCGGGATTCGGCATCCGGAAGTTGGCATTAAACTTTTCATAAGGTTTTATAGGCGTATGCTTAGAAGTTTGCTTCCCAACTACATGTTTCCGGGTTCAGTTCCACTACGTGGCACCTTGGTGTATTCTATTATAGCCTGGAATCGACCAAAGCTTTGTGTATGAATTTGGTTGGCGGAAACTGAAACAAGCTCGCCGCTTTAATAATAATAATAATAATAATAATAATAATAATAA
>NW_026424613.1:0-247 GCF_001194135.2 Octopus bimaculoides
AAATAATAAATAGTTGGAGAAAAAAAAAGAAAGAGAAGGACAAAAATAGAAAGAGTGAGAGAGAGAAAATGATTTGAAAAATAGCGTTCCTAAATGTATCTAACTATTGTTAGATACATGAAAACACTTCTGTAAGCTTGTAAATGCATATATATAAAAAGACATGCATATCCACATAAATACATATATACAATAGTAACAAACATATGCACACATACAAATATACAGATAAATATATATCCATATA
>NW_026424614.1:0-267 GCF_001194135.2 Octopus bimaculoides
AGTTTCTGAATTCGGCAGCAGAAGGCCAGTAATTCTGAAGAGTAGGAGTTAGTCGATACCATCGACCCGCTCTACTTGCTGCTACTTTATTTTATCAACTACGAAAGGATGAAAGACTAAGTTGACTTCGGTAGGAATTGAGCACAGAACGTAAAACGCCGGAACAAATCCTGCAAGCATTTTGTCTGACGAGATGCCGGAGCAGAATTCCGCCTCAACATCCGAAACTCTGAGTTTTATTATGGCAACCGACTAATTGTCACATAT
>NW_026424615.1:0-303 GCF_001194135.2 Octopus bimaculoides
AACTTTCATCAACATCGTCGTCGTCATCATCATCATCAACATCATCATCATCAACATCATCATCAATGTCGTGGTGTTCATTACCTTCGTCGTCGTCGTCGTCATCGTCGTAATCTTTGACATCATCATTATTCTCATGTCCACCATCTTCTCCACCACCACCACCACCACTATCATCATCATCATCATCATCATCATCATTATCATCATCATCAATGTCGTCATGTCGTCGTCGTCGTCATCATCATCATCATCATCATCATCATCGTAATTAAAGTCATAGTCACGGTTAGAAAATGATCC
>NW_026424616.1:0-257 GCF_001194135.2 Octopus bimaculoides
AACAATGCCCCCACCACCGTACCCCACTGCCTAACCTTACCTTGTATCTACCTCTATTGAAATTACAACTAAGCTATTTATTGGCTGTTAACTCCAACATGCAAACCATTAATGCTTTTAATTGACTGCATAGCGGCTAAAATTAAATCAAGGACATACGTGCACAAATGCATACACACATACAAACACACATATCAAGTGATTAACAGATAGATAGATAGATAGAGAGAGAGAGAGATAGGCAGACAGTTTGATAG
>NW_026424617.1:0-348 GCF_001194135.2 Octopus bimaculoides
CAAAGCAACTCTGAAAAGAGGAAAACTAGTTAAGAGTAGCAACATCACACATGATAAAGCCAATGAAATAAAAGAATTAGACGAAAGCCAGCCATACAAATATTTAGGAATCAAGGATCTAGATAGGATACAACACACCCAAATGAAAGAGAAAATAAAGAAAAAGTACTATAGACGAGTTAGAACAATACTAAAAGCAGAGCTCAATGCTAAAAACAAGATAATAGGTATTAATACTTTAGCCGTCCCACTTATAAGTTACAGCTACAATATTCTTAACTGGACACTAAACAAACTGTCTAAAATAGACAGGAAAACAAGAAAAATAATGACAGGATCTAGGATGCA
>NW_026424618.1:0-231 GCF_001194135.2 Octopus bimaculoides
TATAAATGCAGTGCTGAAAAGTGAAGTGAGCAACATTGTACGAGTTGGCATGGAGTTCCTCAAGAAGCACTCTCTCTCCTTGATGATCTCCTATACAGCTCCAAAACAGCTGAGCTCTTAACTCAGAGTAGACAGTAGAATTGACATGAAGCTTGGACATCACTACATCACATCACATCTTGAAAGCTATGCATTTGCAATCCAGGAACAGGAGATTGCCACAAAGCACTT
>NW_026424619.1:0-324 GCF_001194135.2 Octopus bimaculoides
ATATATATATGAATTTGTCTATATACAGCAGAGTTGAAGCATTGGGGTAACCAGGATGTTCTGTTGATCTGAAGTGCTAGCCTTCTATGTCAGCATTGATTTGTAAATGTACAAAGTACTGTGAAATATGTAGCATGTATATTGGTGGAGACACGCATGCGTGGCTATGTGGTAAGGAGCTTGCTTCCCAACCACATGATTCCGTGTTCAGTCAAACTGCGTGGCACTTCGGGTACGTACTTTCTACTGTAGCCTCGGGCCGATCAAATCCTTGTGAGTGGATTTGGTAGACGGAAACTGAAAGAAACCCGTCGTATATATATA
>NW_026424619.1:968-1872 GCF_001194135.2 Octopus bimaculoides
TATATATACATACATATACATACATACATATATATATAAATATGTACGTATGTGTGTGTGTGTGTGTATACTTATGTGTATGTCTTTGTGTCTGTTTGTCCACCCCATTACCACTTGACAACGGGTGTTGGTGTGTTTATGTCACCGTAACTTAGTCGTTCCACAAAAGAGACCGGTAGAATAAGTACTAAAATAAAAAAAAAAGTCCTAGGTTCGATTTGTTCGACGAAAACCCTTCAAAGCAGTGCTCCAGCATGGCCGCAGTCAAATGACTTGAAAAAAATAAAAGAATAAAAGAATATACTAAATTATTATTCTTTTCTACCTTAGGCACAAGGCCCGAAATTTTGGAGGAAGGGGACAGTCGATTAGATCGACCCCAGTACTCAACTGTTACTTAATTTATCGACCCCGAAAGGATGAATGTCGACCTGGGCGGAATTTGAACTCAGAATGTAAAGACAGACGAAATATCGCTAAGCATTTTGCCTGGCGTGCTAACGTTTCTGCCAGCTCGCCGCCTTATACTAAATTATTATTCCATGATTGCAGGCTGCGAAACGACCATCAAACTACAGGTATCAAATGGTTAAATAAATATATTCATCTCTCATATCACCTAACTTTATGTGATCTGCATACTCCCACATGAAATAAATTCCTACATTGGATCTCCTGCATTTCAGCTGAATACGACTCTACATTATACTCGTCCGTATTGGATTACCATGTAGTATGGTAGCCGGCCGGGTCCACTAGAGAAACTTTCTATGATTGCCATAGAATTCTATGAATCTATCTCTCTATCTCTCTATCTATCTATCTATCTATCTATCTATCTATCTATCTATCTATCTATCTATCTATCTATCTATCTATCTATGCATGTGTGTTCATGAGTGTC
>NW_026424619.1:2875-4350 GCF_001194135.2 Octopus bimaculoides
CTATCTATCTATCTATCTATCTATCTATCTATCTATCTATCTATCTATCTATCTATCTATCAGTACATTTTGAACTGCCTAAGGTGACCTTGGTGCTTTTTTGTAGGTCTTTCACTCCAAGGATACACCTAAACTGTAAACAATATTTATTCCCGTTTTTGGGAAGATTTGTAATTTTTGTACACCACACACCCCAACGATTACAATCCCTATTGATTTGACTTTTCTTTGTGTGTCCCACCCAGCCCACCTCGAAAATGAAAAACTCTACGTTTGTATTTCGTCCAATTTCTGTGTTCAGCCCTGTGTGGCTATAATAAAAACATATCTATCTATCAGTGTGTGTGTCTGTCTATGAATTTATCTATCTATTTATCATCTATCTATCTTTATTTAGAAATCTATACACTCACCTCCGCATGCATTCAAACACACACGAGCACACACACACACACACACACACACACACCAACATACATATTTTACTTTGGTATACTGCAAACACATACACATACTCATTTTCATACATCCACAAAAGATAGTTACATTAAATACAAATTTCGATATTAAGTTCGGTTTTATTTTGGAACCATTAAAATTAGTAATATATGAACGAGTGCAATGAAGATCAAATGACGCAACAATATACGCGATGGCAATAAATTCCATTGATTGCAGCAGTTAAAGAAATGAAAGGAAGACGATATATCCTACAAGTGAGGCTATAAACAAATATGAAGATTTATATCCATTTGTACATCGGGAAATCCTGTATTAGTGATTACTTTATGCAAAAAGAAAAAAGAAAATGGAACCATCGCTCTCCAGTTTTCATATCACTTTTGTGACACATTAAAAAAGGTAACAGCCAGCGAGTATAATTCGAAAGAATGCTGATGGTTTTGTGATATAGAATAACGAGGACAAATCGTAATAAATCTACGTAGTATTTCAATGTACGTATGTATCTAGCACGTGAATACCAAAATGGCCGACACTTACTTGAAGGCTGGGAAAAGGGATATTTCCACTCGACATGAAAGAAATAATTAATATTTGATGAAGAAATTATAATTACTATGATTCATTTTTATCAAGGCTGATTTTCTGAAATGCTTGAAATCTTTTTTTTGTTTCTATCATCGAATCTTATTTCTTTACTGCTCACAAGGACAGACAAAGAGATTAAGTCGATTAGATCGACCCCAGTACTTCACTGGTACTTAATTTATCGACCTCGAAAGGATGAAAGGCAAAGTCGACCTCGACGGAATTTGAACTCAAAACGTAACGGCAGACGAAATACTGCTAAGCATTTCGCCCGGCGTGCTAACGTTTCTGCCAACTCACCGCCATCTATCATCTAATCTTTGTCTTCACCTGTCGGCTTTGTCCTGTTTGAATAGAGGCAGTCTGAACAGTATTCCCGCTGTAACGCTTCGTTTCGTCTTTTTTGTCGTGTATCGGTTATATAT
>NW_026424620.1:0-318 GCF_001194135.2 Octopus bimaculoides
CACGAATTCACATAAAGAATCTTGCAAATCAAATACAAAAACGAAATATAGATAGATAGATAGATAGATAGATATGGCTTAGTGGATTTAGGGTGTTGCACTAATGATTGCTTGATTGAGATTTCAGTTCCTAGGCCGGGTGGTGCGTCGCGTTCTTGAGCAAAACACTTCATCTCACGTTACACTGCCATCACTTCGACACCTGACGCGTGGTGCACCATGCACATGTTCAGATAACGTCGATTTGATGGAGAGAATGAGCAAATGTGTGGTACTCTTTTACTTGTTTCAGTCATTTGACTGCGGCCATGCTGGAGC
>NW_026424621.1:0-364 GCF_001194135.2 Octopus bimaculoides
TAGTAGTAGTAGTAATAGTAGTGGTAGTGGTGGTTGTAGTTGTAGTAGTAGTAGTAGTAGTGATGGTGGTGGTGGTTGTAGTTGTAGTAGTAGTAATAGTTGTGGTGGTGGTGGTGGTAGTAGTGGTGGTCGTTGTAGTAGTAGTAGCAGCAGTACAAATAGTAGTAGTAATAATGATGGTGGTAGTAGTAGTGGTGGTAGTAGTAGTAGTAGTAGTAGTAGTAAAAAACGGTGGTGGTCATTGTGGTGCAGTCAAACCAGTAAAAAGACAATCAATGAGAAATGATGATGATGATGGCAGCTGTTTTAGTTGGTAGTGGTGGTCATGATGATGGAGAGGCGACCAGCAAGGTAAGAAGTAAGC
>NW_026424622.1:0-218 GCF_001194135.2 Octopus bimaculoides
AAAGTATGAAAAAATAGAAAGAATAATAGGGTCGTACAAAATTTAGATATATATATACACTTACATATAAGAGACCAAAGTGTACGTACGCTGCTATATTTTTTCTATATAAAAAATACAAAAATAGGACAAGAACGCAAAACATTCAGACAGACGATACAAAGAAAGCAAGGACGGGTCATTCGGAGTTTTCTATCCTCAGTCGAATTCCAGATTAT
>NW_026424623.1:0-369 GCF_001194135.2 Octopus bimaculoides
TCTCATTCCTTCTGTCTTTAGTCATATGGTGTGGTGGTTGTTACTGTTCTATTCGTGTTTTCTATTGTGGTTCGGTCTGTTTACTGGTGTGTCTTCACCCTCTGTGAGCTGTCTAAGTGTCGTGTCATGTCAGTTCTATGTGCAAATAATGCCTTAACCTCTATGCTATTAATCAAACCTCCATGTTCTACCTGAGCATGTTAGTAGAACACTGGCGAGGTTTTACTTTGAGCTCTCACCAATCTTCACCTATACCTTCTACTATACTGTATGCAGTCTCTTCAATGTACATAGTTTTCATGTGTCTGTACCATCCCTTAATATATTGTAAGCTATACACTACATTCCTAACCTTAAAGTTATATATAT
>NW_026424624.1:0-384 GCF_001194135.2 Octopus bimaculoides
GACTGGTCCCCTCCCGAAAAATTTCGGGCCTTGTGCCTAGAGTAGAAAAGAATATACTATGAAATACGAATTTAGTTGGCTCTTTACGTTTCAAGTTCGAAATCCCACCGAGGTCGACTTTGCACTTCGTCCGTTCAGGGTTGATGAAATAAAGTACCAATGAAGTACGAGGTCGACATTACCCATTGCAATACCCTTCACCCCCTCTCCACTCACAAAATGCATATCCGTCTGCTGTTTATGTGAAACGATTATTATTGAAACAATATTCCCCGTGCAACAGGCTTTACGTTGTATTGTCAGCTTTTATTTATGCCCTACGTTTAACTTAAGTGAACCGGCTACCGTCCCTTCCTTCCTTCCTTCCTTTCTTCCTTCCTTCCT
>NW_026424625.1:0-251 GCF_001194135.2 Octopus bimaculoides
AATAATAATAATAATAATACTAATAATAATAATAATAAATAATAATAATAGCCCGGATGTACTACCAACCAGACAGTGGCTCTCATGGCTTCTGATCTTAATTGATTAGAAGTTTTACAATGTACATTGTTATATCTGGTATAAAAGATGGTCTACAGCAGATATTCTGCTTAATACCACAGAGTTATTTGTCAGCTGATTGATCTATTATCTCTGGCTGCCCAGTCCTGGCTAAGAAGGAATATATCCAC
>NW_026424626.1:0-929 GCF_001194135.2 Octopus bimaculoides
TGTATATATATATATATAAATATAAATAATGTTCTTTACTAACAACACTAACACCATCACCATCTCCAACAACACCCACAACACTGACTTTACAAATGCTTTGAATTACTAGAGCATGTTGTAATCTGGCTAAGAATAAGAATACAACACCAACAACAGCATCATCATCATCATCATCATCATCATCATCATCATCATCATCATCATCATCATCAACAGCAGCAGCAATAACGCTAACAATAATAAATTCCAAAAATGTTTAATAAAGTAAAAAGATCAGAGTAAATGACTTCAAGTTAATTGAATTTTTGATATATTGGGGCAAAAATTAATATAGATTCCCAATTGAACAATTATCCATGTAAGATACTGAAAGGTAACAGAAAAAAAAAAGAAAGAAAAGAAAAGAAAACATAGAAAAAAAGAAAAGAAAAAGAGATGGAAAAAAGAAAGGAAGGAAGGAAACAAAAAAGGAAGAAGGAAAAATGAAAGAAATGAAAGAATTTCAATTAAGCAAAGCTGAAACTGTGATCTCTGAGTTAAAAGCAAAAGCAGCTGTTTGTGGAGAAACGAATAAAGACATATATAAAAATCATAAATTCTATTGGTGCGTCTCAATTAAAAATTCTTTAGAAGAAGAAGAAGGGGAAGAAGAAGAAGAAGAAAAATAAATAGATAACATTAATAATGATAATAATGTTGACGTTCATCATTGGATGAATTTGAAGTAAACGTACAAACAACAACAGCAACAACAAGAGAAGTAGGAGAAGCAGTAGGAGTAGCAGTAGCAGCAGTAGCAGCAGCAAACAATAATAACAGTAATGAAAGAGAAAGAAAAAAGACAAACAAAAAAAAAAAAGAAGAAAGAAAAACATCAACTATAAAAATCAATTAATAATAAATAAATGAACATTAATAAATAAATA
>NW_026424627.1:0-539 GCF_001194135.2 Octopus bimaculoides
TATATATATATATATCGTGTTTTCTTCACCTGCCTTCGCATAAATAACTATGAGATCCTCTTCGTAGTTGTTCTTCCTTCTTACAAGAAACAGTCACCGATTCTCCTTGAAAATCATACTTTAATATCTTAGAAAATTACACATGGAATAACGTAGCTCCAGGACAAAGGACAGGTTGATTGCGACTGGAACGCTTATAGTTGAGCTTGATGAGTGCTGACCTGAGACTAAATCACAACATTGTTAAGACAAGCTAGTGAGGTTTCAAAGTTGATCTCTTGTCTGTTTCTTGGATTAATTCCATTCACATCAAGAACACATTAACAGAATATAAATAAAAAATATGACCATCCCCAAATATAACAAAGTCGACTATTGTTTGGATGATTCATTATTCCATCGACTGCGGAGGCATTTGAACTCAGAGAGTAAAGGACAGCGGGTAAAAACCTCAAGGCCATTTTGTTTGTCGCTGTATAATGCTGCCAATCCTTATTGTTGTTGTTGGCACTCCGTCGCTTACGACGTCGAGGGTTCCA
>NW_026424628.1:0-237 GCF_001194135.2 Octopus bimaculoides
GATTTTACTTTATTCTCAACTTACCATTTCACAGCATAATGTAAAGCTGTATCACCATTCAACTTGTCTCTCATATTCACATCAGCCCCAGCATCTAACAATAATTTCACAATGTTTGTCTTCTCAATTTCAATTGCATGCATTAAAGGAGTTCGTCCCCAGGAACCAGGTTGGTTGACCTGAAACAAAGAAAATAAGGAAATGTGAAATATAGAAATTCCCTCTTTTCTCTCTTTC
>NW_026424630.1:0-485 GCF_001194135.2 Octopus bimaculoides
GTTTCAAAGCAAGGAACTCTGAAATGTCAGTTTCGACCTCCTCCTGGCTTGCAAAAGTTACGTCCCCCAAATGATTCTGTAAACTACGAAACAAATGCTAGTCTGAAAGAGCAAGGTCGGGAGAATAAGGTGGATGAGGAATTTTTTCCCAACCAAGTTCTTCAATCTTCTGTGATATAATCTTTGCAGTGTGGGGTCATGCATCACTCCTTTTCGATTCACTAAAGCGGGTCTTTTTTTCTTCAAAGCTTGGTTCAAACGCTCTAATTGCTGACAGTAGACTTGAGCATTGATTATTGCATTAGGTGGTAACAATTCATCGCAATCCCACCAGATAGAGAGAAGAACCTTTTTCCCATGAAGTTCCCTTCTCGGTTGTGGTTGAGCTTTTTCCCTTTTACCAAGCCAATGTTTACGACATTTAACATTTCAATCGAAGATCCATTTTTCATCACCAGTCACAAATCTATCCAAAAAGGGTGAAA
>NW_026424631.1:0-102 GCF_001194135.2 Octopus bimaculoides
CATACACGCACACATAAATACACACACATACATACATGCATACACAGATACTCATACACACACACATACATAGATACATACGTACATACGTACATACACACA
>NW_026424631.1:115-264 GCF_001194135.2 Octopus bimaculoides
ATACCTACATACACACACACATACACACATACATACCAAACATATACACACACATACATGCATACATACACACACACACACATACATAAATACACACATGCATATACATGCATACATACATACATACATGCATACACACACACATACAT
>NW_026424632.1:0-215 GCF_001194135.2 Octopus bimaculoides
GATAGATAGATAGATAGATAGATAGATAGATAGATCTATTTTTCTGTCTGTCTGTATATCTATCATTGTATCCATCCATCTATCTGTCTATCTACCTGTCTGTGTCTTTGTTTATCTATCTATCTATCTATCCTATTTCTTTATTGCCCACAAGGGGCTAAACAAAGAGGAGACAAACAAAGACAGACAAAGGGATTAAGTCGATTACATCGACC
>NW_026424633.1:0-384 GCF_001194135.2 Octopus bimaculoides
GATATGAAATATATAGTGAAGTGGAGGAATGAAAATTGATGTGAGATATGCAGATATTACATTTGTAGATCGATTATTTAGGCAGAATGGTATACATATAAGTTTCCAATACCTTGTGAATAAATTCCAATATTATTTAAAATTGATCATTCCAAGTATAGAGTTTGTATACAGTGCTATTGAATCGAGGGTTTCGATTCGATCCATAATAATAGTTGTACCTGATCTATTAAAAACAACTTGCTGAAAATTAACAATACATCTACTACACCTCACGAAGTGTCAGTCAACCATTTACAAATATCACAGTACATATCTAAACTATGTATTCATTATCAGTTTACGATTATAAATTGTGTGTGTATGTGTGTGTGTTCTTGCAAC
>NW_026424634.1:0-523 GCF_001194135.2 Octopus bimaculoides
AGATAGATAGATAGATAGATAGATAGATAGATAGATAGATAGATGAAACCGCCTGAACACTTCCAAACTTTAGACATTAACGAGATATTTCTAGCATGTGACGACGATAAAATCAGGTTATCTGAGCACTCGTTTTAACTGATGTCTGTGTGTGCTTACGGTTCTAACTTTGGCATTTGATCGATATTTGTGTTATGTTCTAGATTGCAGATTTGAATTTCGTTGTGTCAATATTTTCTGCAAATGATTGTTTTTGTATATGCGTGTTTTCTGCAACGAATGACTATTATTATATCGCTGCATGTTTGCCTTTTGTACCTATGATTAAGAGTGCGCCAATTTAATATGCATGTTTAACATGAATGCTCATTTGCGTAATGAATGTGTATGTGTATGTGGCAATATGTCAGCTGTAAAATACCGCATTTTCACAAAGTACATGTCTATGTCTATGAGTCCATTTGTGCAAGTTGCCAGAAAAGCATAAGGTTATTTATATACATTTTTACAATGAATGATTGTG
>NW_026424634.1:533-768 GCF_001194135.2 Octopus bimaculoides
CAGAAAAGCATAAGGTTATTTATATACATTTTTACAATGAATGATTGTGTTTACATACACAAAACATACAAACACACACAGTCATATATATACATACATACGACTATGAATGCATATATATGCATGTATATATTCATATAGAGATGCATATATAAATATATATAAATATATGTATACATACATACGTAGATATGTCTTCATATAGATATCCATATATACTTGCATATATATATAT
>NW_026424635.1:0-345 GCF_001194135.2 Octopus bimaculoides
TGTATATAAACAATCGCACACGCACAAATGTATATCTAGGTATACTTATACATACATACATTCATGCGTACGTAAGTATGCATGTATAAACGTATGTATACATATATGTATGTATATATATAAATGTATGTATATATGTATGTTTGTATGTATGCAAAAGCCATGTCTAATTATGCTTATAAATAAACACAAACGCGCGCGCACACATACATCCATATAGAATACACACGAGAAACGCACCATGTTTGTACGTATTTTCATTATTAAATCACTCAAAATCAGTGAGATAGCTGCATTAAATATACATAATTACTTCTGCTGCTGTGCGCGTGCAGCGCGGGCGTG
>NW_026424636.1:0-242 GCF_001194135.2 Octopus bimaculoides
CTAAACCCTCAGCCTAATCCTAAACCCTAATTCAAACCTTAAACTCCAACGCAAAACCCTACTCTAACCCTAAATCCTAAACCCTAAACCCTAATTGTAATTCCAAAGCTCAACCCTAAACCCTAACTCTAGCCGTACATCCTAAGTTTAACCCTAAACCTCAAACTTAAAATCCGACTCTAACTCTAGTGAATATCAAACTTTCGATTTTGAATTTTCGTCATTAATTGTTTACATGAACC
>NW_026424637.1:0-217 GCF_001194135.2 Octopus bimaculoides
ATAGATAGATAGATAGATAGATAGATAGATAGATAGATAGACAAAGATATTTAGACACAGACGTTAGACAGGTAGATAGATAGCTAGATAGAGATAGACAGATACATACATACAAATATATATATATACACATACATATGTATCTATGTGTATATTTAAATATACAGATATACGCACACACACACACACACATATATATATATATACATACACACAC
>NW_026424638.1:0-1179 GCF_001194135.2 Octopus bimaculoides
TGGCCGCAGTTAAATGGTTAGAAGTAAAAACGAAAAAGTAAAAAGAATGAATCCGGTCGGCAGAGTTAGATTTATAAGGGAGACAATTCTTATCCTTCTCTTTACAAAAGCTTATCTATTGTCTCCCTTGAAAAACTTGCCCAAAATATATTTTCAAAATGATTTTCTAGACGAAGTAATTTTGTTAGGCCAAGTAATTTTGTTACATTTTTCGTCAGATTGTAGTTTCGTTTCCCGAACTGGGCAGCATGTTGTGTTTTCTTGAGCAAAACATTTTATTTTATTCTGTTTCTAGTGTTGTGGGGTGATCGGCATGTCAACAAATAGATCCAGCGTTTTCTCTACGGGTCGTAAAAAGATTACTGAAAGAGATTGAGGTAGGATTTGACCTCCGACCTTGTAAAAGATAACCGAAAGAGATTGAGGTAGGATTTGCCCACCGACTACCCAAAACAGATATATGGGTTGAAGGGCTTGTCGCCTGAGCGGTGACAAAGTGTCGTCTGCCGGGAGTAATCTGTCGTCTGCCAACAAATGGCGGATGTTCCTCTTATTATCGCTTGCAACTAAAACCTGGACTTTATCTTCTTCCATTAAAGATTATGAATATTAAGGATGGCAGTCGGAAATGTTTGTTAAATATGAAACCATCATGAAATTCAATTCTTTATTCATCTCGCATTTCTTCCTTTTCATTAGCCCCAGTACACACACACACATATATAAATAAATAATACAAATTATATATAAGCATATGCATGTATATATACATATATGTTCATACCTACATCTACGTGTATATATAGATGCATATTCGGGTACAGGACGTCAAAAAAACGTGGACAAATAAGGAACGGGAACATAAACAAAACACAAAAAATATTAAAATTAAATTAAGTTTCACAGTATTAAACATATATAAACATATGTGACAGTGGATTTTCATCGAGGAGTTCATGAACATTGGTTCTTTTCCCTAAAACTATATATAATATAAAATCTGGAAATTAATCATATATTAATTAATATCGATTAATTATCAGTAGGCCAGCACATCTAAAGAATCAAAGAGATTCAGAAATAGTATCTGCAATCTCAGGGGATTAAGTTACATTTTTAAAAAATAACGTTGACCACTAACGTGGACAATTAATGTGCTAGAAATAGATCACATTTATA
>NW_026424638.1:2357-5168 GCF_001194135.2 Octopus bimaculoides
CCCCACCACCACTACCACCACCACCACCACCATCAGTCTCCAAATCAAGGTAGCAGTTTGTCCGTCCCTGCTAGCTACCGACCAACTCTATTAAGTGTCTTTTCAATCTTCACTTGACTGTTAAAAACAGGTAAAGGTCGCCCAGGTCAAACCTCTCTCATTTACTCCGCGCTCTCTCTCTCTCTTCCTCCCTCCCTCCCCTCGTCCCTCTGTCTATCTATCTATCTATCTACCTATCTATCTATATGTATCTATCAACTTGTCTGTCTATCCATTTATCTATCTATCTACCTGTCTATCTACCTATCTATCTGTTTGTCTATCTATCTATATATCTATCTATTTATCTAGCTTGCTATGAATCTATCTATCTTTCTATCTATCTATCTCCCTATATGTCCATCTATCTGTCTGTTTATCTTTCTATCTACAAGTGTCTGTCTGTCTGTTTGTCTTCTGCCTGTCGTAATTCCCGCTTTGTTCTTTCTGTCTTGACCTAATTTTCTCCTCTCTGTCCATGTCAAAGGTGTATATTTGCATATATATCCTCACATGCATTACATGTGAGAATATATATCCTTCTTTTTTTTTTTACTCGTTTCAATTATTTGACTGCGGCCATGCTGGGGCACCACCTTGAAACATTTTTAGCTGAATGTATCGACCTAAGTACTTTTTTTGTAAGCCTGGTACTTATTCTGTCGGGGTCTTTTGCCGAACCGCTAAGTTACGAGGACGTAAGCACACCAGCACCGGTTGTCAAGCGATGGTGTGGGGAGAAACACAGACACAAAGATACACACACAAGCACACACGCACAAACACGTCACCATGTGTTGAGAGGAATTCTTTGGGGTTTGAATAATTCACCTTTGGAAACATAGGTGTTTCGTCCAACATCCTTAGACAACTCTTATTGAGGGACCTTTTGAACGGGATGGGATATTCGACCTGATGAAAATTCTAACTGGGCCCCACCTGCAAGGTCATGCGTTGTTTATCTTGATATGGGATCACCATGTCACGGGCATGTAGTTGTGATGCATGTGCCCTGTGTACCCTTATCAGACGGATAGTCATGATGGGTATATTGGGTTTCGTATAATTGTACCCCAATGTCACTTTGACGGCATGCACTGCTCTCCCACTCAATAATAATAATAACAATCCTTTCTAGAATAAGCACAAAATTGAGGGGAGGGGGCCAGTCGATTAGATCGACTCCAGTACGCAACTGGTACTTAATTTATCGACCCCGAAAGGATGAAAGGCAATACAGCTTGGCACCAGTGACGTCACAACACATTTCGGATCTATTTTAAAACGGGGGCGCCAGTATTTTCTTAACGAAAAAGTCTTTCCGTACCAAAAGACACTACATAAGACATAAATGAAAACTGGCGCCCCCGTTTTAAAATAGATCCCAAAATAGATAAGTATACGAAGTTTGAAAGTCTTTCCGTACCAAAAACACTACATAAAACATAAATGAAAACTGGCGCCCCCGTTTTAAAATAGATCCCACATTTCTACAGCTGAGTGAACTGGAGCAACGTGAAATAAAGTGCCTTGCTCAAGAACACAACACAACACACAATCCCGTCCGGGAATCGAACTCACTACCTCACGATTGTGAACTCGACCCTCTAACCACTGAGCCACGTGCCAACCATCTCACAAAACCAGATACACAAGCTAAGATGGCTACAAATAATACCTATAAACACTCCGGCCTACCAACCCGACAAACCTGCCAGCCTGCGCGGCCCACCAGCCCGCCAGCCATACTGCTAGAACTCACCGACCCACCAACTAACCGTCCAGCCAGCAAGCCGACCAACCCGTCAAGCTTGGACAGTGGACAATTCGTTATTAAGGTAGACAGCTGAGTGTCTTACTGCCCCACAGCTGTCTCTTCAGACCGTTGATGGTCTCCGACACTGTCTTGTGTCCACTCACACACGATCACACTCTCTCACCACCTCTCTATTTCTCTCTCTCTATCTATCTATCTCTGTTTCACACGTACAGACTAAACACCTTTCTCCCACTCTCTCTCTCTTTCTTAGCTCTTTCTCTCTCTCTTAGTTCTCTCTCTCTCTCTCTTAGTTCTCTCTCTCATGGTTTCTCTTAATCTCTCGATCTATTTGTCCATAGACAGACAGACAGACGGATAGATAGATAGATAGATAAATAGGTAGAGAGAGAGAGACAGAGACAGACAGATAGACAGACAGATAGATAGATAGATAGATAGATAGATATATATAGATAGATAGATAGATAGATAGATAGATAGATAGATACGCAAACATGACAAACACACGCACACAAAGACACAAAACACAATGATACAGTAACACAAATACAAAATCATACACACACACATACAGGTACGTAGATCAACCAATCAGATTGCTTCTAAGCGGTCGGTCGGTCGCCCTGTTAGAAAGTGCAGCCAAACACCCTTGTAATCCCAAAACTTTTTAACTAACATCTGGATTAAAAAACAACAGCATCGGACAATGTTAGTGGAAGTTGTATACATTAAGATGGGGTGGTCAAGGCCGGAACAAATTTGATCATAGGACTTTCGGATCAGGACTAACAACGGCGTATATTTACTGACAAAGTAAGTTCTATATTTTCGTTATTGCGGTGGCGCAGGGAGGTGCTGTTGATGGCAGTGGTGTCTTTACGCGCTTAGGACACTTTGACAAGTATACGGTGTGTCAGGTTGATATAAACACACCTATATATTTATATTTATATATATGCGTGTGTGTAAGGCCAGGTATTTATTCTATCGGT
>NW_026424639.1:0-276 GCF_001194135.2 Octopus bimaculoides
CATGGCCACATTTGAAATGTCTGAAACAAGTAAAAGAGTAAAAGAATATACATATAAATCAAACATTGTTTCAAGCTATGCATATGACACAAATTCCCCGCAGAAGATACAGAACCCTGGATATATTCTACAACTGCAAAGTGTGCTGGACGTGTGAGTACAAATGTGCTGAGAATAATAGTATGCAGTTTAATCCTGGAAAATTCAAAAAAGTGCGCTTCCAGCACACGAAGCTGAATGAAATGCAGACAAGTTATATTGGCCCAAGAGGGACTG
>NW_026424640.1:0-231 GCF_001194135.2 Octopus bimaculoides
ACAATATGTCTAATATTAATACATTCACATGTTTATGCCTGTATGTGTATATATATACATACATTGTCTTACATGACATTTGCTGAAAAGTGCGTATACATGTACATATATGAGTGTGTGTGCATGTATGACAATGTGTACACACTTAATTGCTGTTTCTACGCATGTGAGCACAGTTGCGTATACAAACACGTATATACGCAAACACATGCTCACACATTTATCAACATG
>NW_026424640.1:241-453 GCF_001194135.2 Octopus bimaculoides
CAAACACATGCTCACACATTTATCAACATGTAATTACACATTCATGCCGACACTGTAAAATTCATAAACACACACACACACACACACACACACACACACTCTGACTCAGATCCACATGTATACATACATCGATACTCATGCATATATACATACATACATGTCTGTATATTTGTGTATTTGTATGTGTGTATATTATATCGTTATATGTGTGT
>NW_026424641.1:0-762 GCF_001194135.2 Octopus bimaculoides
GAAAAAAGAAGCATAAAAGTTCATAGTTCAACTTTCTGAAGTTATAGAAATCAGAGTATGAGTCCTTAGGTGCAATCCTGCGTAGATTCATGAGCGTAAGTCTTTAGGTGTAATCCTGTGCATATCCATGTAGGTTAAAGTCCTGATGTAATAGACATCCCAAGAAAAAGACATGTACATATCAACGTTCAATAACAGAATGCACCATACTCGATAAAACACAAAATTTAAATGAACACACAGAACATATAGACCTGAAGATCATAAATTTGTCAAATAGAAACCTCAACAAGAATGAGATGAACCTCCAATTAAAAGTTTAACCCGACACCCACCCCTAATCTCATTGAACTGAAATCTGATATTGAACACTTCAACCGCCACCTTCGACTTATAGAATTCTTAAGCAGTAAGGATTTAAATGATGAATCAATAATCAGAAATAAATCCCACTTCACCCCTACAAGGGAAAGAACGAATATTTAGATGCGTATATAGACACTATTTCAAAACTTCCCCCAAATACCCATAGATGCAAACAAAACCTTTGTGAAGAAGAAAAGGAAGCCTTACAAACACTGAAGAATGACAATTCAATCATCCTAAAAGAAGCCGATGAAGGAGGGGCAATAGTAATCATGGACAAGGACTATGATAAAGATAAACTATTGGAAACGTTAACAAACCAAACCTACTACAAGAAAGAACCACGACACCCAGCAAAAACAATAATGAATAAAATCAGAAGACAAATCAATGAAT
>NW_026424642.1:0-267 GCF_001194135.2 Octopus bimaculoides
CACTCGTTGATGCTGCATCAAAGAGGCCAGGGAATAGAAGAAAGAAGACACGCATCCAACACCAGAGCTGCAGACACCTCCGAAAGGGGATCCCCGCCACGTCAAAACGGTAGAGGAATAGGGGCCGAAACCGGACGTGGTTCCTCCTGATGATGTCTTGTGCTAACTGGATTCTAATCCACCAAGGGAAGGCATGTCAGAAGAAAGTAATTCAACAAAGACGTGTGGCCAGAACCTCCTGGAAAATAACCATAGCGAGGGACATTC
>NW_026424643.1:0-349 GCF_001194135.2 Octopus bimaculoides
GCAGGACAGCCGGACATACTCACAGGCACGCACACACACACACACACACACAGAAACACAAGCACGTACACATACACATGCAGACATGCGCGTGCTCTGTGACATTGACACACTGACATACGTATGCACACACACACACACACACATGTATACGCACTCACTCTCGCAAACACAAAACACATGTACATACAGAGTCAAGGCCAATGCCAGTTCCACCTGACTGGTCCCGTGCCAGTGGCATGTAAAAAACACAATCCGATTGTGATCGTTGCCAGTGCTGACTAACTGGCTCTCGGACTAGTGGCACATAAAAAGCACCATTCAAGCGTGGTCATTGCCAGTGCCATCT
>NW_026424645.1:0-266 GCF_001194135.2 Octopus bimaculoides
AATTCGAACGTACGTGCCTCCGTTCGGCCTCAATCTGCACAGTTCGACCGGTATTCGAACGTACGTGCGTCCGTTCGGCCTCCCTCTGCACGGTTCAACCGAAATTCGAACGTTCGTGATTCCGTTCGGAATCCCACTGCAACGTTCGAGCGAAATTGGGACGTACGTGCCTCCGTTCGGCCTTCCTCTGCACCGATCGTGTGGAATTCGAACGTACGTGCGTCCGTTCGGCTTCCCTAGGCACCGTTCGAGCAAAATTGGGACGT
>NW_026424646.1:0-121 GCF_001194135.2 Octopus bimaculoides
AATAAACAGATACGCATATACATATACATACATGTATACACATACATACGTAAACACACGCATGCACATAGATACATACATACATACATACAAATACATATATATAAAAGAAAAAGAATTC
>NW_026424647.1:0-548 GCF_001194135.2 Octopus bimaculoides
TGTATACATACATACATACATACATGAATGCATGCACACACATGCATACATACATACATACATACACACACATATATATTTATAAGAACAATTAACATGTAAAAAGACACTAAAAGTTAGAATTATAATTGCCAAAAAAACTCTAAAGATGATTGGAAAGGATTTCGGTTGACAATTAAATAAATCGTTCAAAATAACAGAAGAAGAAGAAGAAGAAGAAGAAGAAGAAGAAGAAGAAGAAGAAGAAGAAGAAGAAGAAGAAGAAGAAGAAGAAGAAGAAAAAGAAGCTGTTGTTATTACGCTTAGATTTTGAAATCACAATAAGAGTAGACAGATGATACTGAGAGAAATACTTTTTGTAGTCGCTTTTACAACCGCCATACATTCCCACCAACTGCTTTTGATTTTTAAAAATATTAAATTCGTAAAATACCTTGAGAAAGCAACCTTTACATCCGGGTCAACATGGATGTATAGCTAGAGCACTGAACATCGAGATATTGAGCCTGAGAAGCCCTTTCATGTGGAAGCATGGTGCATAAAAACAC
>NW_026424648.1:0-288 GCF_001194135.2 Octopus bimaculoides
ATATATATACAAACATCCACATATATATATATACACACATATATATATGTATGTATATACGCCTGTATGTATGTACATACATACATACATACACACACACTCACACACATACACATGTATATATATACATTCACACGTGCATACACATATGTGTGTATGTATGGATTTATATAATGCACTAGACACTAGACAAAAGCACCAATATATATATATCTATGTGTGTGTGTATAAATACGGCATGTACACATACCCACCCATACACACGAACACACACACCAAACACACACA
>NW_026424649.1:0-307 GCF_001194135.2 Octopus bimaculoides
ATGAATGTGTCACAACCCGAGGTTGAATGTGACTCGGAGTTAACGGTGTGAAATTTTCATCGCAACTCTATTGGGGTCGTTCGACTAAAAGTCTCTTCAAGGCGGTGCTCCAACATGGGCGCAGACTAATGATGCGCAAAAACGTAAGAGATCAATGATATACATACATATATATACATACATTTCCAGATTACAAGTTCTGGTTTATACCTGTAATTATTGGAGGGCTGGGATATGTAACACACTGCTTAAATACAAATCTTGAGAAATTAGGCTTCTCAAAACCAGAATGGAGAAAGCTAATTCG
>NW_026424650.1:0-308 GCF_001194135.2 Octopus bimaculoides
TCGTATATATGTATGCGAGTGTATGTGTGTGTGCGTGTGTTTGTGTGCGTTTGTGTGGGTGTGTGCGTGTGTGAATGCGTCTTTGTATCTGTTTTCTACCCCATTCCTGCTTAAAAATAAGTGTCGACCTGCTTATGTACCCGTAACTTAGCGGTTCGGCAAAAGAGACCCATAGAAGAAGTATTAAGTTCAAAAATAAAGTCCTGGGCTCGAACTGTTCGACTAAAACTCTTGAAAGAGGTGCTAAATGTAAATGTTTGAAATGAGAAAAAGAAATAAGGTATATATATATATATATATATATATAT
>NW_026424651.1:0-352 GCF_001194135.2 Octopus bimaculoides
AGATAGATAGATAGATAGATAGATAGATAGATAGATAGATAGATGTAGTCGTCCATTTTCGTTTCTTCTTCAAAAATGTTAGTGTTTGGCAAAAATTCTGTGCAATATAAAGAGAACGTGAGGGTCAATAAACGTAGCGCTAGTAAATATATCAACAAATACCTACATGTATGTATGCATGCATGTATTTGTACATGCATTCACATACACACACACACACACATACACACACACACACACACACACACACATATATAATGTCTTCGAAACGTCTAGATAGAATAGAGACAGCTGATGAAGGGATATTCCAAGTGGATTTCCGTTTTCCTATGTGTTCTTTCCGCTGTCTGTA
>NW_026424652.1:0-530 GCF_001194135.2 Octopus bimaculoides
CTACAGCCACTAGGCATAGGAAAATTGCCTTGCCCTCCTGGTTAAAGGAGAATAATAATAATAATAATAAAAAACCATTATGAACACTAAACAAATCAATATTTAGCCAGTCAGTAAACAGTATGTGAGGATTGTTAAGTAAATGTCTAGGTATGTAAATTCATTTAACATTCTTAGCCTGTTAAGTAATATTATTTTAATGCACATAAAAACACACATACACACTCGTTTTTAAAGGTGTGGGTATGTTATTGCGAATGGGGAGAGATGTGTTCTAGATAGCATCTTGCGCCTTTTGAGGTTTCTTTCTCTACACAACAGCGCTGGATGTTGTGCTGAGCACTCCAAATGCATAGGAGAGAAATAGATAGATAACACACACCTATCTATCTATCTATCTATCTAGCTATCTATGGCGCGCGCATAAAGAAAATATATATATACATATGTTAACAAGTGTTTATATCTAGGATGTAACGGTCTATACATATGTAGATGTATGGATATCAGTATATATATTTTCATTTTCA
>NW_026424653.1:0-299 GCF_001194135.2 Octopus bimaculoides
CATGCACATAATATATATATATTTCGATTACCCACAGGTATTTATGTGCACTAACTTCCGGTTGATAGAGCAACTAAAAAGCTTTCTCAGCTTGCCGGCTCCCAGTTTCTCTGCTAGTAACTGCAGATTTATTTATTATGAAGCAAAACTATATTACCATCTAATTCATCGTGATTGATTTCCCTTTTGTCCTTCGATAGAAAAATGAAGTAAAAAAGCAACAACATCGAAATAAGTAAAAGAAATAAAACTATTAAAAATACGGAAATAAAAGAAAAAATACCCAGCACAGCAAAAAT
>NW_026424654.1:0-285 GCF_001194135.2 Octopus bimaculoides
ATATACACACACATACAAACACATATGCACACACATATATACACATACACACATATGTACACAAGCACATACACCCACATATACATTCACACAGAGTTAAACTGCCCAAGCCATATCACCACGAAAAACAGATGTTAAAGGATAATGCTGCAGACGATACACACACAGAGTAATACTTACACATCCACATCAACACTTCTCCACATCTACACATACACACAACATACATAGACATTTGCATATACACACATGCACAGATATATATATATATATAAATATATATAT
>NW_026424655.1:0-377 GCF_001194135.2 Octopus bimaculoides
ATGTATGTATGCATGTATGTATGTATGTATGTATGTATGTATGTATATGCCAAAAGATGAATAGTCCTTCCTAAGTCACAGGCTCTAATTTCCCAGATTTTATGGGATATATATATTTCCCTTTTCCTCGGACAGAATGCTGGTCCATTACAGGGTTTTTCATTTTTGCCTGCTGAGTATACTGGAGCAGCATCAAACGAATTGTTTTGCTCAAGAACATAATGCCCAGTCCAGGAATCGAAACCATGATCTCATACTCATGGGTGCAACGCCCTAACCACTGCTCTGTCTGCCTCCACATGTATATGTGTAAGTGTGTGTGTATACATATATATATATATATATATATATACATACATATACGGATATGTATATAT
>NW_026424656.1:0-372 GCF_001194135.2 Octopus bimaculoides
GAAGGTCAAGAGACTGGCATTAAACCAGCACCTCGAAGCCAAACACATGGGTTGCACTGTCAGAGCTAGAATTCGTGCTATGGGTTGTGAGGGAACCAAGGCCGCAGGATGGACCCGAGTGGTGGAAGCCCAACGTGGCAATGATGCTACAATTGGATCTTTGATGAACCAACAAGGTAAGTTGATAAACGAACCCAAGGAAATGTGTAAGACCTTTCTGGAGCACTTCGCCCAGCTTTTCGATGGGGGCGGCGGGCCGGATAGCAGGAGGGAGCTAACAGACTTCCTCGCTGGGCTGCCGTGTCTGTCGGGGCGGGACGCGGAGAGCTGTGAAGCGCCAATCACACCTGAGGAAGTAATTGAGGTGATGGC
>NW_026424657.1:0-618 GCF_001194135.2 Octopus bimaculoides
ATATATGTATATGTATCTATATATGTCTGAATGTATGTGTCGCCTTGTGTTTGTCCCATACAACCGCTTAACAAATTGTGTTGTTTTCTTTACTCTCCCTGAAGCCTAGCGGTTCGGCAAAAGATTCCAATAGAATAAGTACAAGGCTTAAAAAATAAATACTAGGGTCTCTTCGTGTCACTAAAAGACTTCAAGGTGGTACCCTAAATTTGCAATACGTCAAACAAGCAGAAGAAAAAATATAAAATATAAAATATAAAATATAAAATATCCAAAACGAATAAATTAAGAGTGACGTGTAGAAATAAATAAATTTATAGCTATCCCCATGAAACTCTGTTTGCTGTATATATGGGTTGAAGATATAATAAAAAATTATGGTATTACGTGATTTGATCAAGTGATAATGTTATGAATTTATACATGTATAGCTAATCATCTCGTATATTACAACGTATAGCATAGATATTTATAATCTCTAAAATTGCAATAGCATAAACATACGCACAGACATACATACATACACATACGTGCACGCACGCATATATGTATGAGTATATATATATACATGTATGTGTATAAATATATATATGTATGTATGTATGTATGTATGTATGT
>NW_026424658.1:0-699 GCF_001194135.2 Octopus bimaculoides
ACACACACACACACACACACACACACACACACGTACACATATGCACATATGTATGTATGTATATATATATATATATATGCACGCTCATACATATGAGGATGTGGGTGAGTGCGTGTGCGCATGACATAATATATTTAATTGTTTTAATATATTATTACTGGAGTATAAATTTCATACGGCTGGCTGGACAGGCTCTTAGAATTCCGTGTTCCAGTTGAGTTAACAATTCACGGGTGATTAGTTTTTGAATTCGTACTTATATTATTTGTACTCATATTTGTACTGTCGCTTATAAATTCTCTACAGTGGAGTTTCGCTTTACGAATTTAATTTGTTCCCGAACGCCGTTCGCCAACCAAAATTTTCGTAAACCGAATCTATTTTTCCAATAGGAAATTCAAGAGAAGGCATCGATAATTCGACCAGGGATGTACTCTGAGTGAAAAATAGACACCAGCTGACACTCACATGCTGATACTCCTAGTTTGTCGCCAATCGTTGTTGCCTGCTTGCCTCTTCGTTACACGAGACGTTTTTTGTTCGAAAAACTGTTCGTAAACGGATTTGTTCGTGATAAGAGGCGTTCGTAAGATGCGTTTCCAATGAATTTTTCTCTTTAGAATTAAACACATTTGATATTGGATGCTGTATTCTATAGGGTGTCCACAAAGTCTGGGTACATGGAGTAAATAAAATCAT
>NW_026424659.1:0-756 GCF_001194135.2 Octopus bimaculoides
GATGGACACGAGATAGACTAAGATAAAGACAAGAGAGAGAAAGAGAGAGATGGTGATGTAGAGAATTAAATTTAAGAGTTAGAAAGTAAACGGTGACAACGATAGATGAAGCGTTAGCAAGGAGAGTAAAAGATTAAGACAAATAGACAGATACAAAAAAAGGAAAAGAGAATAAGGTAGATTAAATCGATGGAATACAAGAGAAGATAGATAGATAGAGAGAGAGAGAGAAAGAAAAGGCATTGATCGATAAAGAAGCAATAAATAGAGTAAGAGTAAAGTCACAAGAGGGAGTGTAAAGGTTAAAATAGAGAGTATAATAGAAATAGCAAGGGAAAGGCAGAGAACGATAGAGCAAGAGAGAGAGAGAGGGAGAAGGAAAGAGTGGGAGGAAGAAAGTCAAAAGATTTGAAAAAGATGGGGGAGTATGTTGGAGTGAAGCTATCAATAAAGGGAGTGTCTTTAACTTTTA
Organism: Octopus bimaculoides; assembly: GCF_001194135.2. NCBI lineage: Eukaryota > Metazoa > Mollusca > Cephalopoda > Octopoda > Octopodidae > Octopus > Octopus bimaculoides. Next base: position 473 of record NW_026424659.1, read on the forward strand.
TGAGGCACACTGTCTTCACTATAACTATGTACGTGCTACATGTTATCCATGTATGTGTGTGACATTTTGTAAGTTTACATATGCATATGTATGTTATTTTCTGTGCGCGCGCGCACACACGTATATGTATGTATGTATGTATGTTCCTGTTGGTATAACCAAGCGTGTGTATGGTTCCCTGTATGTGTTTGTCTAAACACATATTTGACAACGTTACTTATATTCTATTAAACACATATACACACACACACACAGATACAACAAATATATTTTTGCCGGTATAT
>NW_026424660.1:0-1114 GCF_001194135.2 Octopus bimaculoides
CAAGCAACCAGGTGTGTACTCTAATACACTAGGTTTCGGCAAATATCATCCCTTCCATGACTGCTATTTTTAGATAGTTAAAACAGCCAAAGTAAAGATGTTGTTTAAAGTATCTGGCAGTTAAACAACTTTTAACTCTTGAGTAACCGACACACAGACACTCTTGCAAGAATTATCCGTCCAGGTTTCAAAGTCAGGGTCTAGTGCACATCTTTAATGAAATACCATCGCATATCTTTCAAATTTTCGTAATGTTTATTTTTATTTTTATTATTATTGCGTAAACATTAAAGCCAAGTAAATTTAGGACATATTATTGTTATCATTGTCATTATTACACCCGTCACATGAAATGGGTGTAATAGTAGAAATTTATCGGTTATAAATTATATTTTTTGGATAAAAAATTATTTTACATTAATTACCCTATTCTTCGTGCTTTACCTTCCCTGTGAAGCAGTGATAGATATTCCAAAAGTCTGTCTCTCAAGAATTACGCCAACTTGGTGTGGCAGGTAAATTTTTTAAAAATTACTATATTTAATTCAAATATTTTTTAGTAAATATTTAAAATATTAAATGTGTTTGCGTGTATAGGTGTGTGTTTTCATTTGGTTCCAAATGAAAATTCATTAACGTGGAGTCTTGGTGATGCTCGACAAAACTCGCTATTGAGAATATTCTGGCGATAATTGAACGATTCTTCTGTATGAAACTGTAATATGGACAGTTAAATTATATTTGGAAACTGTGTGGGAGGCTTTCAACTACAAAAATGCTTTGCAACTAAGCAAAACACAAACATAGTACAGTAATAATAATAATAATAATAATATAGTTTGTAAACAAATACCTATTAATTACAGTAAAGAGTCAAGACATTTGCTTAGGTAAGTCATTGTTTAATGTTGTTAATTAGGGATAAGAATGAAGATCAGCGACACATAACTGAATTGGGGTCGTGGACAATGTACCATCGATCTCACAGGATCCATGAACGACAGGGGTATACAAAGGAGGACCACGGCCAAAATTCATGAAGTTAAAATCGTCTTAATTACTTTTTAAAAAATATTTTTCTTTACAGACATTTCCCCCCTCAACACCAAGAGTA
>NW_026424660.1:1388-3645 GCF_001194135.2 Octopus bimaculoides
TATATATATATATATATATATATATATATATATATGATGCTATGGTATTGTAAATTCAAAACAAAGAGATGAGGGTTATTAAATATTGTAACACCTGGACCAGTTGTTAAACTGTTTTATGAATTAAAGAAGGGTGAATAATAAAGATTGCTGAAGTCCTTGTCGAAATTCTTATCAACATTATAAGTATCGTAATCATTATTATTGTTGTTGTTGACATTGTACTGTGACCCCTACGTACTAAGGGATAAATCGTCAATGAAGCAGGTTTAGCTAAAGGTGGGCGCTAAAAACTACGGGACTCTCTGTACATTGTTCGTGCTTCTTCAGCTATATAAAAGCGAATAAGAACAGCTCCACCTGAAAAACTGGAAGGGTGACATTACTGGTTTGTGATAAACGATTCGTGACCCAAGTTGACAATTAAACTAATGTGAAACAACTATTAACAGATATGTATTTATTTATTCAATGGTTAGACATATTCTAACGGTTGTAGCGGTGATGAAGAATATTTTACAGTCCATCCACGCTTCTTCTATAAACGACCCAGCCACAAAAGTCATTTCCTAAAACTTACAACCGTTTCTCTGTTAATATATCGATAACTTCCACAAGAAACCAAGGGGCAGTTTTGTACGTAGATAAGGTTTATATGTAGATATTATTAGGTAAAGTTGAATTAGCTAATAGTTTGTATTTTAATTAGTAGAGTTAATTAGTGTTAATTATTAGTAAGTTATGTAAATGCTGTTCCTTACTTTATAAGTAACTCTAAAAAGACCACATTGCTGCAACAACCAACAAACACCATCAATATAGGAAAGCCTGGATGCATGATGAATTCTCTCTGTTTGGCTTCTCCAACAAGTGTGTGTCCCTAGATAATAACAACTGGTTTCGGGTTAATTTAATAAAGAGAGACGACGACCATGTGTCATCTTGGTCGTCTGCAATGACTGATTCGCACAAGAAGACTACATACCGCTTACAACATTAGAAAAGAATAGGTCTATCATAAGGTATCATCTTTTAATACGTCCGTTACTAATCATAAAATAATACCGAGAGATATTATAAAAAAGTAAAATTTTATTATTCTAATTTTACATCTATCTAAAAAAAATTAATGTATTGAAAAAATTAGAAGAGAATATAAAAAGAAAAGAAATCAATATTTGTCGCTGATAGAAGGGGTCTGCTTAACTGTTGGATTTTGGGAAGGACAACAAAGAAGATGGCAGGATAGTGGAAACATTCACATTTCTTTCTCTCTCTCTCTTTCTTTCTCTCTGCTCTCTTCCTACTTTCTACAGATATTTTCACTGGATGCTCTCACTTTATAATTACTCATCAAAGGTAATCCGTTTCCGTCTCCCTATTTCGAACAATTACAAAATCTAGCAACATAACCGTTGCTATATCTACTCCGTTTCTATCTCTCGTATTATCACTGTGTCTAGCTACATACACATATATACATATATGTGTGTGTGTGTATACACGCGCACGTTTATCTTTTATCATACACACTACTTTCAACTCAACCGTACATTCAACTTACATTTCCTCTCCTCAATATATTCCTACCCACCACATATACTCAATGGTTTAGATATTTTTTGTTATTCAGACGAGATCGTGGGTCCATGCCTTAGCGGCCTCTTTTATTTTATTATTTACCTACAATTTATTATTATTCACTTGGAGGATTATTCCTGGTTCTCCCCGGTAAATTCTTTACTCTAGGAATTTATATGGAATTTAAACAAGAAATACATAGGTAAATGCTTATTTTTTTCTTTTTCTTTATTTTGGAATAGCCCAGTGCGCGCGCGTGTGTATATATATATAATATAATATACATGCACAATACGCAACGCGCGTGTATATATATATATATATATATATATATATATATATACACACACACACACACACACACACACCTCCCGTTCTAAATCCCAAAAACCTTTATATTTTTCTCCCTAAGACCGATTAATTGTTTTACTTTTGCTCTCTTTAAGCTATTCTCTTAATCTTTTTAAATTTCAGCTTCAGTTAATTTCGAAATATTCATTTAAATTCGTTTATTGTTAATATTATTATTATTGCCAACAGACAAAGTATGTAAAAGCACTGCAACAGTGCTGTGGTTTTTCTTTTATCAGATACGTTCACTGGAATTATGTGTATATATTTTGTGAGTGTATGTATGTATGTATATATGTATGTATGTATATATGTATGTATGTAT
>NW_026424661.1:0-236 GCF_001194135.2 Octopus bimaculoides
CCTACGTGGATATCCCCTCACCACTATCCACACCGCCCTTGCCAGAGAACGTTCCGTGGACCGTGCATCTGCTCTCCTCCTCGCACCTTCCCCCTTGTCTCCCGGTTCCCTTCACCTACCACTCCATCACCCTACCTCTCCAACGCACCATCCTCCAGTCCGACCCCTCGACCTCGGACATCTTCTCTAACTGACCCCTCCCCTCCTTCAAACGAGCCCACAACCTACGAGACCTC
>NW_026424662.1:0-1279 GCF_001194135.2 Octopus bimaculoides
GTATTCCAAGCCGTAAATATCAGTCGATTCCCGTTTATACGAAACTGCGGAAGTATGTGTGTCGCTGCTGCTATAAGTATGTACTTGCGGCTGTAACAACAAACATGAACACGTAAATACGAAACAGTGGCAACAAAATTAAGCTCCACAACGTAAATCTGTACCCGCTGACATAACAGCGTGCCTAGTGGCGCAAAAACGTGTCCAAAGCCGCGACTAGGTATTCCAAGCCGTAAATACCAGCCGATGCCCGTTTATACGAAACTGCGGCAGTATGTGCGTCGCTGCTGCTATAAGTAGGTACTTGCGGCTGTAATAACAAACCTTAACACGTAAATACGAAAATGTGGCGACAAATTTAAGCTCCACAACGTAAATCTGTACCCGACGACGCAACAGCATGCCTAGCGCCGCAAAAACTTGCCCAAAGCCGCAAATACATATTCCAAGCCATAAATACCAGTCGATGCCCGTTTATACGAAACTTAGGCAGTATGTGTGTCGTTGCTGCTATAAGTACGTACTTGCGGTTGTAACAACGAACGTGAACACGTAAATACGAAAAAGTGGCGACAAAAATAAGCTTCACAACGTAAATCTGTACCCGTTCGGCATCCCTCTGCACCATTCGAGAGGAATTCGAACATACGTGCGTCCGTTCGTCCTCATTCTGCACCGTTGGAGCGGAATTCGAACGTACGTGTGTCCTTTAGGTTTCCCTCTGCACCGTACGAGCGGAATTCGAACTACGTGCATCCGGTCGGCCTCCCTCTGCACTGTTCGAGCGGAATTTGAACTACGTGCGTCTGTTCGGCTTTCTTCTGCACCGTTCTAACGCAATTCAAAAGTACGTGCGTACGTTCGGCATCCCTCTGCACCGTTCGAGCGGAATTCGAACGTAGGTGCATTCGTTCGTCGTCATTCTGCACCGTTCGAGCGTAATCCGAACGTACGTGCGTCCGTTCGGCCTCCCTCTGCGCCGTTCGAGCGGAATTCGAAAGTAGTGCGTCCGTTCGGCCTCCTTTTGCACCATTCGAACGTAGTGCGTCCGTTCGAGCGCAATTTGAACGTACGTGCGTATGTTCGGCATCTCTCTGCACCGTTCGAGCGGAATTCGAACGTACGTGCGTCCGTTTGTCCTCCCTCTGCACCATCCGAGCGGAATTCCATCGTACGTACGAATGAAAGAACGAACAAATGTATTACGTAAGTACGAACGAACGTACATATATACGTACGTTCGCTAGAAATAACGAAAGAGCGTACGTACGTACGAACA
>NW_026424663.1:0-567 GCF_001194135.2 Octopus bimaculoides
TTTATTATAGGAATAATTCTATCTAGTATGTTCTTACTTACTCTGCCGAGGTCTGATTTAGTAGGACAAATTAGTTTAACAGCGGGATTAATATTGAAATCTAGTTTATGATCTTTTAGATTAAAGTGTGGAGTGTTAGGAGTATATATTTCTGTGCGGTCTTCAATATCCAATTTTTGCATAATTATGGAATGTTCATCATTTAGTATATCTAGTTGTGATGGGTTAGTTATTTTATAAGATTTACATAATTCTTTGTGTATAAAATCATTGTATTGGGTGGGAGTAATGGAATATAAATTCGGTTTTATCCCAGAAAACATGTATATTAGGTGATTTTTTAAATATTTTTTGTTATTTCATATTTGGAATAAAATGATGAATATTTTATGGATTTTATTAATTCTAATATTTTGGTTTCAAATTCAATTAAGAGTGGGTTTTGTGGAGGGTTTTTATAGGATTTAAGTCCATAATTATTGTTATCATTATTTTGGTATTTCTTATTTTCCTTGTCGTCGTAAAAGAATGCCTTCCATCTCATTCTTTTGATTAGGTCATTAGTTT
>NW_026424664.1:0-265 GCF_001194135.2 Octopus bimaculoides
CCACACAGCCACTCCTACGCCTAGTAGTAGACAAAGAGAGTAGAAAGTGCCGGATAATTGACTTTACAGTTCCAAATGATTGAAAAATCAATATGAGAGGTATAGAAAATATAGCAAAGTACCGGACCTAGGCATTGAATTACAGAGACTATGGAAAGTACAGGTAAAATGTACCTCAGTAGTTATAGGTGCATTAGGAATTATCCCTAAAGATTTAAACAGATGGATAGAGGAAATAGGCATAAAACCTAGTTTAGTACAGCTC
>NW_026424666.1:0-326 GCF_001194135.2 Octopus bimaculoides
GTAATAGTGCTTTAAAGAAACATAAACGAACACATACAGGAGAGAAACCACACCATTGTGATATCTGTGGTAAATCTTTCTCTGTTAATTTCAGTTTGGTTCGTCACAAACTTAGTCATACTGGAGAAAATATTTATCGCTTTGAAATAGATGGAAAATCATTTGCTGATAAACCATGTCTTGTTAAACACCAGCATGGTCACACTGGAAAAAATCCCTATCATTGTGAAGTATGTGAGAAATCATTCTCCGACAATTCTCTTCTTGTTCTTCACAAACAAAGTCACACTGGAGAGAAACCTTTCCATCATGAAATATTTGGAAAA
>NW_026424667.1:0-337 GCF_001194135.2 Octopus bimaculoides
TCATTAAAATGACAGATCTATCAGACTTTCAAAGAGGTCGAATTGTTGGTACTCGTATAGCAGGCGCTAGCGTAACGAAAACCGTCGGACTCTTACACAAATTGTTAGAAAGGATCACAAAAGTACAGCTCTCCAAATTACTGCAAAGCTTAATGACCACCTCGAGAAACCAGCTTCCACAAAAACTATTCACCGGAAGCTGCACAAAGTCGGATTTCCCAGGAAGGCTGCAATCAGAAAACCACTATCTTCAAAAACAAAAGTTGCAAAGCGTTTAGAGTGGAGTGAACACCTACAGAATTGGTTCCTAGAGCAGTGGAAGAATGTTATTTTCTCG
>NW_026424668.1:0-283 GCF_001194135.2 Octopus bimaculoides
TCGTGTATTAACTCGTAAGAGCTAATCGTTTCCATTTTGCTAGCAGAAGAAGCCAGCCAGAGCGAATCGACCGGAAAGCTCATGCTGATTACAATCTTATTGAATGGAATTCGAATCTAAGTAGCCAATTGTTGACAATTTTTTCGAATAAATGATAATCAAATGGGGCAACGTCCGAACATGATAGGTAGGGTATCGCTTCCCATTCAAACTGCTCCAGCCTTTCGAATGTCATCCTCGCTGAATGAGGCCGAGAATTATCCTGATGGAAGAATACCATTCG
>NW_026424669.1:0-258 GCF_001194135.2 Octopus bimaculoides
ATACATATTACATATATATACATACTATGTATATACATATTACATATATAAACATACTACATATATGAACATACTACATATATGAACATACTACATATATACATATTACATATATATACATACTACATATATATACATATTACATATATATATATACATATTACATATATATACATACTACATATATATACATACTACATATATATACATACTACACACACACACACACACACACACACACACATATATATATATATA
>NW_026424670.1:0-630 GCF_001194135.2 Octopus bimaculoides
GTGCTCCAGCATGGCTGCAGTCAAATGACTGAAACAAGTAAAGAGAGAGAGAGTAACTATTGGATTCTATTCATTAAAATAGAGGGTTGAAACAAACTAGAGATGTTCATTAAAAATAACTTTGGCTGGCTTTGAACAGATGCATTTCTTCTCTCAAACTGATAAATTTTACTGTATTAATTAAATGGTTATTAAAAATGTAACTGTAATTTAAAATAGTAATTAGTTTCTAATTACAGGTAAGTTTGTGTAAGACTGTTGACATTTCACCTCCCACTTGCAGCAACTACTTTATATTCTAGCAGAAGATACCATTTAAAATTCTTTTTTTCATATTTTAACCTCATGAATTCTGGCTGCAGTTATAGGGAAGGACCTAACATTTAGTAGATGTAAAGTTTAAACTATTGCTTCGATATGTGAAAATCTGACTTCTTCAGTTTATTTTTAATTTCATTGAAGAGTAAATTACTTTATTATTTTTACATAACCCTTGTAAATATATTTTTTTCTGTGTTCCATTCTTTTGGGAGAGATGAAAATCATTAGTTTCCTTATTAAACTATTGGAAAAATCCTTGTGTGATATTAAAAGTGAAGATTATATTAAAGTTGATCTGATCTATATTCA
>NW_026424671.1:0-617 GCF_001194135.2 Octopus bimaculoides
CAGCAGCCTCGGTTTCAGAGGACCTCAGCTCTTCAATGCCCTGCCAAACACTGATGTGGAGGTCGTCAAGACAAAACTCGACGCTTTCCTCTCCACGATACCAGATGAACCAATGGCTCGAAATGAGACACAGTTCAGGGCAGCAATGTCAAATTCTCTTATACACCAGATGTGCCATCAAAACTCTTGATTGGACTATATCAGGTGCAGGAGAAGAGCCATGAAAGGAACGTGAAGAGAGCAAAGCATAAAGACAGAAAATCACGGTGGTGCTCCAGCATGACCACAGCCACTTGGCTGAAACCAATAAATAAATAAATAAATAAAAATACAACTATACATGTATATATTTATACATATAAATATATATATATATATACATATATATATATAAATATATATATACATATCTATATACACACATATATATATATACATAAATACATATACATATATACACATATATATATACACATATACATGTATATATACATATATATATGTATATATATATATACATACATATATATATATATACATAGATATATACAAATATGCATATATATACACAGTCGATAGCTTCCGCTATCTGGGCGACCAAGTTAGTAGTGGGGGTG
>NW_026424672.1:0-1781 GCF_001194135.2 Octopus bimaculoides
GTATTATGATAATAAAAAACATAAACATAATTGTAATGGACAAAATAATAAGATTAAATTTAATTCATTTAATGATAAAAATAAATATAACAATATAAATAATGAATATGATAATATCAATAATATCAACAAAATTTGGCTAATTATTCCTTATGGCGTTCAAGTTAAAACTAACATTATTAAAAAGATAATTGATATATTCCCTAGAGATAATAAATAATATAATATTTTTTCTAGTAAAAATTTAGGAGTATGTTATTCTACTACTAATAATGTTGGTAACATTATTTCTTCTTTTAAAAGATTTAAGTTAAATAAGTTTTACAAATATAAATTAAGTACTTAATTCTAATAGTAATAATAAGGATCAGGGTATAATTAATTGTACATGTAGAGATAGGACCAAATGTAAATTTAATAATAAATGTGATTTGAAGGATGTGGTTTATAAATGTATAGTGACTTTAATGGATGGGAATAAATTTAATGGTTATAATTTAAATAAGATTTACATAGGAACGACTTCGGATAAAACTAAATTACGTATGGCTCAACACATGAATTCGTTTAAGAATAGAAATTTGATTAATTCTACTGGCCTTAGTGAATATATTTCTATAAGTATTAAATACATTTCAAATTGGGAGATAGTTTGTAATTATTGTAAGTTGTGTACTAATGAATTTAAGGAGATATTGTTAAATAATAATAATACTTTGATTAACTCCATTGGTGACGTAAAATTAAATGTAGACATAAATCAAATTGTTTAAATAATAAGTTTGGCTAACTGTGTATATATATATATGTATATGTGTGTGTATGCATGTATATATATAGAGATTGATAGAAAGGCCAAAAAAGAAAGAAAGTGACCTCGATATTATGTAAATACAGGAATTTATCTGTAAACATAATTGACGCTTATTCGGTAGCCATGATAAAACTCCGAGTTTTGGATGCCAGGGCGGAAACCACGCCGACATCTCTTCACTTATCTGAACATTAAAAATTCCTAGGAATTTTCAATGGCCAGATAATTCCTAAGAATATTCAATGGCCAGATAACAGAAGAGATGGCGGCGTGAATTTCCGCTCCGGCATCCGAAACTCGGAGTTTTATCATTACTACCAAATATGTGTCACATATTTTTACAGATACATACATACATACATACATACATACATACATACATACATACATATATATATATATATATATATATATATATATATATAAGCATGTATTTAAGTTTTATTTATAAAATCAAAATGTATTTTAGTTTTAATCATAATAAAAAAATTAACTGTATTATAAACATTTACTAGAAATTTTAAAATCTAAATAATTTTATGTTACTAATTGTAGTAGTTATAATTTGCAATTATAAAGTGTGTATTAATTAGTACGATAATAATTTTTGTGAATATTATATATTAATAATTAAATTATAGTATGATTTTTATAAAATAAATAATATGAATATTTTAATTAATTCATTTAATGTAAATATGGTATTTTATAGTATTTTAGCTTCTTTCATATATATTATCTAATTTACGTATATTAGTTTTAATTTATTCGTACTAGGCTTACAAAGAATACGTCCTAGGGTCGATTTGTTTCGACTAAAGGCGGTGCTCCAGCCTGGCCGCAGTCAAATGACTGAAACAAATCAATGACACTAAAAGAAAGTTTAAAGTTATTTAGATTTTAAAATTTCTAGTAACTGTTTATAATACAGTTAATTTTTTTATTATGATTAAAACTAAAATACATT
>NW_026424673.1:0-226 GCF_001194135.2 Octopus bimaculoides
ATATAGCTATGCGTTTGTATATGTATACGTATATGTGGTAATCTACCTACCGATACGTGGTGGCACATACGCATTCACACGCATGCGCACACACGAACACACGGAAATATATACATAAATATATACGTATGTAGAATATAATAGATATACATATATTAATAAATAAAAATGAATTTCCATATATGTGTGAGTGTATGTGTATATGTCTGTATATATATATATATAT
>NW_026424674.1:0-279 GCF_001194135.2 Octopus bimaculoides
TACATACATACATACATACATACATACATACATACATACATACAAAGACAAACATACATACACACACACGCATATATATTGGAGCAATCTCGAGTATAACCAACCGAAATTGCAAAGATAATCAGGAACTCGACTGAGGATAGAAACCTCCTAATGTATCGTTTGTCTGGATGTTTTGTTGTCTCCTTTTTTTGTATCATGCAACTGTCTGGATGTTTTGTGTTCTTGTCCCATTTTTGTATTACATATATATATATGTATATATATATATATATATAT
>NW_026424675.1:0-276 GCF_001194135.2 Octopus bimaculoides
TGCATGCATGTATGTATGTATGTATGTATGTATGTATGTAGGTATGCATGCACGTATGTGTGTGTGCATGTATGTATGTAGGTATATATACATGCATGTATGTAAACATGTATGTATGCTTGCATGTATGAATGTATGTATGCATGTATCTATGTATGCATGTACGTATATATATATACATGTATGGAAACATGTATGCATATATGTATGCATGTATGTATGCATGCATGTATTTATGTATGTATGTATGCATGCATGTATGTATGTATGTATGTA
>NW_026424675.1:286-480 GCF_001194135.2 Octopus bimaculoides
TGTATGTATGTATGTATGTATGTATGTAACAAACAAAAAATGACAAGGCTCTCTTGTGTAATCCAAGACAGCCTTTGGAGATTACGGTTACCCGAATTTACTGACGCATGCACGTTCGTGTGCATAAACTTACACTCGTGGATGTGTATGTGTACGATGCATTAGAATGCGAGTGGGTAGATTTCATTACTGTT
>NW_026424675.1:490-900 GCF_001194135.2 Octopus bimaculoides
GTATGTGTACGATGCATTAGAATGCGAGTGGGTAGATTTCATTACTGTTCATGTGTGTGTAATTCATATACATTCAATATGTATATGTGATGTCCTTATGTAAGTTATGTATAGATGTATGCATATATATATGTATGCATATATATGTATGCATATATATATGTGTATGTGTGTGTGCATTTATATATGTATACGTACACATACACACATACAAATATATATGTATATGTCTAATAATGTATATGTACACAGATTTATAAATTTATGTATATATGTGTGCGAGCATGTGTGTGTGTGTGTGTGGTGTGTGTGTGTGTGTGTGTGTGCTTGTGTGTGTGTGTATATAGATGTGTAAAAATATGCGTATGTATTTTGTTTTATCTATCTATCTATCTATCTATCTATCTATC
>NW_026424676.1:0-458 GCF_001194135.2 Octopus bimaculoides
TTCTGTTAATTTTCTGCTTTTCAGCTTGATTTGTAATTGATGGCGTGTGATAATATATTTTCCAAAAACCATCAATATATTTCGGCATCCGTATAATTGTTCTCAGCAAATATAATTATAATAATTAAGAAAGTATTTGATTACTGAACGAACATATTCAATATCATATGTGTCCTTATAAACTGATTTTTCTTCCTCATTTATTTACTCGCCCTTAAGGGACAGTCCGAGTTCTTGATATTGTTAGTGGTCAACGTATATTTTAATTTATTTTGTATACGACGTTCAGAAATTTACTTAACATGACTAATATACTACACCTTTAATCTATCTATTCCGAATCTATTGTCACAATGTATATTATCAAATCGTAAAACAGGCTGTTTGTTTTGGCTAAGTCAAAATGGTTATTTGTATTCTTCCTTCCCACTTGGATTGTTTAAATGTAGTTACAATAA
>NW_026424677.1:0-464 GCF_001194135.2 Octopus bimaculoides
GAGAGAGAGAGAGAGGGAGAGAGAGAGAGAGAGGGAGAGAGAGAGAAAGACTGACTGACAGACAGACAGACAGACAGACAGACATAGATGGGAGATGGAAAAAGAGTGACTGATTAAAAGGTAGTGAAAGAGGCATAAATATATTCAATGAATGACAAAGATACGATATATCTAATTCAGTTATGATTTGTAATAATTCAGTCCTATTATTTTGTTTGCAACTTGACATTTAACCGGCAAAAATAACTACCTATTGACACTTGGAGATTATCTTTAATACAGAAAAACAATGGAAAGGAAAGGATGTAAAATAATATTAATAAATTATTCTCAATGGAGTATTCTTTATAATAATAATTAAAGAGATTGTTACAAAGAAACATTAATCAATGGAAACATTTATTACATCGAGTCACAAAGGAAATACTGCTTGTTGTCTAAAGACATTTCGTTTGTCATTCTTG
>NW_026424678.1:0-693 GCF_001194135.2 Octopus bimaculoides
GCCAACACAATGTGGCTGTCCCGAAAGTGACGATTTTACTATTGTTTCAGCCCCAAGAAGCATGTTCGAACGGTGAATTCAGCAACGCCATATGACCAAGCAGCTACTCTGTGTTGATAAAGAACAATAACCCAGAAACTAGTCCACAGATATTGTTTTGTGCTAGATGGAAGTGCTGAGCTCCCTGTTCGAAAATATAAAGACACAGATAGTGTGTCGTATAGCCAGCTAGAAACGATGTTTCTTGGGGCTAAAACAACAGTAACATCATCCCTTTCAAGACAGCCATATTTTGTAGGCAAATAACATTTGCTTATATATATATATATATAAATTTTGAGACAAGGCCAGCATTTTCGGTGCAGTGGGATAAGTCGACTACATCGCAGCTAGTACTTACTTTATCAACCCCAAAAGAAGGAAAAGCAAAGTCATCCTCTGCAGAATTTGAACTCAGAATGAAAAGGTGGACTATGAACGAAAGTCAAACTGAAAACGTGGTGCTATGCAATTTGTTCGGCGTGCTAACGATTCTGCTAGCTCCCCGCTTCAAGTTATCAAAATATTGCAAAACGTTTGACCTCACCCAATACATACATACATACATACATGCATACATATATATATGAATGTATAAATAGATATATACACCCATATCCATGTATATATGTGCATAGAAACACACACACACAC
>NW_026424679.1:0-422 GCF_001194135.2 Octopus bimaculoides
ACATATGCATAGACAGTACATAGAGGCATAAATATATAATATATACATACGCAGAAAGACACGCACACGTACACCCCCCCCCACCACACACGTATGTTCTCATATGCATACATATATACAAATATATATACATATATATATATGATGCAAGAAAATGGTTGATACTTACAATGCAACGTACTTGTATAATGTGATAATGGTTCGTATTATCCCCACTTTACTCATTGACAACATTAAATACGCCATTGGATATTATTATTATTATTATTATTAAGGCGGCGAGCTGGCAGAATTGATACTCTAGTAATCGACATCATTCCCTCCCGTAAAATGGCTGCCCTTGTGGTAAAATTTGAAACCATTATTGTTATTATTACAGACGCCCGTGTAGATATATACGAACATGTCCACACAAATATATA
>NW_026424680.1:0-578 GCF_001194135.2 Octopus bimaculoides
ATATATATATATATATATATATATATATATATATATTGTATGCATATCAAATCCTACATATATAGGTACATACATATATATTTACACATATGCTCATGCATGTCAGCAAATAATCACATGTATATGCATATATAAGTATATATGCACACATGTACACATATATTTTCTTTATCAAGAAACATACTCACAAATACACAGATTTACATACAAACATATAAAAAGCTATAGTAAGAAATATAAAGAAACCATATAGACATATATGAGGAGGTGAAGTACTGGAGTTGAATCCACAATATTCATCAACTATAGAAGAAATTAAATAAAATGAATAAAAAGCTTATACATTTTATATGTAAATGTACTTATACAAATACATTTACTTGCTCATATACATATATGTGTGTGCATGAGTATGTATCTACATACTTACTCATACAGCACAGGCATGGCTGTATGGTAAGAAGTTTGCTTCCCAACTACATGGTCCTGGGTTCAGCTCCACTCTGTGGCACTTTGGGCAAGTGTCTTCTTGGGCTGACCAAAGCCTTGTGAGTTGATTTGGTAGATGGAAACTGAAA
>NW_026424681.1:0-534 GCF_001194135.2 Octopus bimaculoides
ATGTTTGAATACATTACTTAAGTATTAGCACAAAAGCGGTTCTTCATTATTTACAGATCAACCGACATACGGTATTCAGGCAAATTTTATATAACTTAATAGTTGAACATATCGAATTTGCCGTTATGTTTCTATTAAATTTAAAGTATTTATATACTTAGTTATTTACTTACAGGATGTAATATCTCTAGCACACATTTATTTTTATTATGAAGAGGGAAGCTTTCACAGAAAAACAAGCGAAATATCTCTCAACAACATACATATATCTATATATATATATATATATCATATATATAGGTGCACTCCGTCAGTTACGATGACGAGGGTCACAACTGATACGATCAACACAACAGCTTGTTCGTGAAATTAGCATGCAAGTGTCTCAGCACTGCACAGACGCGTGTACCCTTAACGTAGTTCTCAGAGAACAACGTGAAATAAAGTGTCTTGCTCAAGGACACAAAGCGTCGCTTGGAAATGAACTCACGAGCTTACGATAGTGACCCGAATGCTCTAACTACTAAGCCACGC
>NW_026424682.1:0-204 GCF_001194135.2 Octopus bimaculoides
TTAAAGAAGAATGGGAGAAGTTGTCTCCCGAATATTTGAGGAACACTTGCACAAGTTTCAGGAAGCGTGTGAATGCAGTTATTGAGAAAGAAGGAGGACACATAGAATAAAAACATTTTCCATTATGTAAATTTTCTTGTGGCAAATAAATTCCTATGACTTTCAATAAACTAATTGGTCATACACTGTCTTTCAATCCCTGCC
>NW_026424683.1:0-414 GCF_001194135.2 Octopus bimaculoides
AATTAGCAATAAAAGACTTCAAGAGCTAAAACAAATACTACCTAAAAGACAATATCCATTAATGTTAATAGACAACGGAATAAAACTATATCCACATATATCAAATGAGAAATAGACATTTGTACCAAATAATGGAACTCCTAAATGTGTATAATACCAGTGTCTCATAGACACTAATAATACCGCGAAAAAGCAGGACTCCAGAAAGTTCATCGATATATAGGATTAACCCAGAAGTTTAATCCTATATATCGATACACACACACGCACACTCACGCACGCACACAAGCCACACAAATACAAAGCATCTTTATGTATTATCTCTATCTTTCATCTCTCATTCATTATAAAATATAACAATAGGGGGCAGCGAGCTGGCAGAAACATTAGCACGTCGGGCGAAATGCTTAGTGG
>NW_026424684.1:0-258 GCF_001194135.2 Octopus bimaculoides
CAGAAGCAACTGTCATTAGACCTTGTAGATGGATTCCCAAGCATGACCAATACAGGCTATGGATATTATCCAACCATTTCATTATTGGCCTACCCCTTGGTCTCCTATCTGCAGAGGGGGTAGAGTCCTCAAGCACCTTCTCCACAGGGTCCTTCTTGTTTTTGGTCTCCTGCCAGTTAACTCGGCTTGAAGAATCCGTCTTACAACCCTTTCTTGCAACATTTTAATTACATGTCCGTACTACCGCACAGGTGACTT
>NW_026424685.1:0-359 GCF_001194135.2 Octopus bimaculoides
TATATATATATATATATATATATATATATATATATACAAAGGCTATGATAATTCTCTCGGCTATCACCTGATTAGCACATCATGCCGGATCTTAGCTAGCGTAGTATTGCAAAATCAGACGGAGATCCGTAAGACTTCGATTGATCTAAATGGGATGTCCACACAACAGTCAGGTATGGATTCCATAACATTATACGAGAAATGGTATAAAAATAAGTTACGTCTGCGGAAACAATTCTATGTGAATTTGACTTCTCCTTTACTCATTTAAATGCATGTGTGTGTTTCCGCAGACGAGTGAATTTCTTAGACGGAAATTGGAAGAATCCCGTCGTGTATATATATATATATATATATAT
>NW_026424686.1:0-337 GCF_001194135.2 Octopus bimaculoides
GTTGATCGGATCAGCTGCAACCCTCGACGTCGTAAGCGACGGAGTGCCAAAAACAACAACAGTTAGATAGGGAGTGGGTGGAGATTTGAAACTGAAAGTATGTGACAGTGAGTGTAAAGAGAGGGGGAGGGTATGAATGTTGAACGTTGTTGAGTGGAGTATACTCTGACACTCACTCAAACAGCAACAGCTATAAGTATTCTGGTCATCAATCAGTTTTCAAAATAACCGAGGAATGCCGTTGGAATCGCTTTAATTGCAGGAAACCCAAGGTACTGGATGAGGGAACTCTTTTACTTGTTTCAGTCATTTGACTGCGGCCATGCTGAGCACCGCC
>NW_026424687.1:0-409 GCF_001194135.2 Octopus bimaculoides
CATATATATCGTTATCTTTTTCTTCATCTATTTCATTCTGCCTCCCGCAGTGTCCGTTCTTATTTTTATATGCCAAGAAAATGGCCGACATAGATATAGTCACACGCATACACACACCAATACCACATTCACATATACACTTATATATATATATATATATATATATATATATATATATATATATATATATATATATATCCATACACAAACATACACACACACGGGAGCATATACACACAGACACACACACATTTAAGGACACATATATCTAAAATATATAAACAGGCGCTTATGAACATATGTACATATATGTATACACACATACACAGACGTACATACACATCTAAGAATATATATACATAAATATATACAGACATTTAAGAAACATGTGCACAGAAATATATACACA
>NW_026424688.1:0-222 GCF_001194135.2 Octopus bimaculoides
ATATATATGAAATAAAAGACGAAGACAGGTTTATGAACAACAAGCAAGCGTATTAGTTTGACGCTCGGGTAAAATGAAAAAGTCCTTCACGTTTCAAGCTTATGCTCTTCATCAGAAAGGAATATGAAGAAATAAACAAAGAAAGAATGAAAAAATAGCGTATAGAGTTCAGCGGTCCAATATATGCATGTCCATATCTATCTATCTATCTATCTATCTATC
>NW_026424689.1:0-286 GCF_001194135.2 Octopus bimaculoides
ACGACAACGCCCGCCCTCATATCACCAATATGACCAAGGAAGCCATTCAAGCGCATGGTTGGGAAGTGCTGCCATACCTGCAGTACTCTGTTGATTTGGCACCAACGGATTTACACCTCTTTCGATTTCCTTCAAATGCTATGCGCGGAGTGTCGTTCAATACTGATGCAGAATTGAGAGCTTGGTTGGATCAATTTTTCGAGTCGAAATCGGGTGATGTCTACCAACGAGGTATGGAAAATCTTGTTGAACGTTGGGAAGAAGTTGTAAACAACAAGGGTGAATA
>NW_026424690.1:0-506 GCF_001194135.2 Octopus bimaculoides
GAAAGAAAGAAAGAAAGAAAGAAAGAAAGAAAGAAAGAAAGAAAGACAGGGTAAAAAGGCGGTTGAGAATGCAGAGAAAAGAAGTAAAGGCGTACTGGAAGAAATATGTTGTATGTAGAAGAGAGGCTGAGCATCAGATACTGAGCCAGTGATGGAGAGGGGTGAATAAAGACATGCAATGCGGTGTTATACAGAGAGGAACATAAGGATTAGACAGACAGAGCGAAGTAACGAGGGGGAACAAGGAGTACACACATAATACGTACAGACAATGATGTATTACATGTGTATTTTAGAGAGAGAAAGAGGGAGAGCGAGAGAGAGAGAGAGAGAGAGAGAGATAGAGAAAGATAGAGAGAATGTGTATATAGAAGGGGGAGTGACAGACAGGCAGAATAGCTAAGTAAACGTACAGGGAAAGAATGAGATAGAGAGAAATATAAGATAAGAAATAAATACAGAAAGAAAGTGATGAAAACGGAAAAGATAAAATGAGACAGAGAGAG
>NW_026424691.1:0-482 GCF_001194135.2 Octopus bimaculoides
CCCCCAAATTTCACGCCTTGTGCCTATAATAGAAAGGATTATTATTATTAAAGCACTGAGCCGGCAAAATCGTTAGCACGCCGAGCAAAACACTTATCTGCATTTCGCCCGTTTCTACATTCTTGTTCAAATTCCGCCAAGATCGACTTTGCCGTTCATGACTTCGAGGTCGATAAAATACGCACCAATTGAACACTGGGATCAATGTAATAGTCTTATTCACCCCAGTCGAAGTTGCTGGCATTGTGCTAAAATTTGAAATCATTATTATCACCATTATTATTTGCACTATCGATAAAAAAAAGGTACCAGAAGGGGGTGATGTGACCGACTTACACCATCACCCGAAATTGCTGGCCTTGTGCCAAAATTTGAAATCATTATTATTTGCACGGAAACAAAAACCCATTTAATGAGACAGAATAAATAATTCATTCATGCTTAGAACTTTCTCATCCTAAACTTACATAATTAAAATATGA
>NW_026424692.1:0-423 GCF_001194135.2 Octopus bimaculoides
CACAGTTTCTCTTCTCTGTCCCAGATTACTATATCCGGTCTATTATATCTATGTATGTATGTATGTATGTGTAAATCAAAGAGTACAGTATTATATAACCATTATAACAATCAATTTTGCGCTAAGGGTTCAACTGATCGATTGTGCAACTTTGCACTCTTTAGAAAAGGCAGTTATGGAATGAAACAGCGATTGCTCTATTGTTAAAGGTGAAGAAACACATCCGGTTTGTGGTTGCTGTGAAAAAGACGATGGAACGAACCAACCAAGGGTTAATCTAAGAGTCGCCAGCTCCTCATCAGTTATCGGGCCAGCGGATCAAACACAATTTCGCGCCTAACCGATAATATCCTCTGGTTGGCAGAGTTACCGAGGGATAAGCTCACTAGACACGGCCATCCCGGCCCATCGGCCTGTCCAAGA
>NW_026424693.1:0-314 GCF_001194135.2 Octopus bimaculoides
GTATCGAGAAGAAATAGTCCAATAAGATCGCATGTGACTGCTCCATCATATGACCCTATGCACACATCGAAAGCACCCTCTGTATCGGTAGTCTTGAGCCACTCTACGTTCTTGCTGAAGAATAAAGTCTTTCTAGCATGGAAGATTATGTCCTTATCCTGTGTACTGATTTCTATGAATTCGCTTTATCTAGCAGTTCTTTAGATATAGCGGCATAAAAATCGACAATATCGAAGTGCGTGAATCTCGCTTTATTCTTATTCTTAATAGCTTTAAACCAGTCAATGACTTCTATACTATTGGACCATTGTACT
>NW_026424694.1:0-201 GCF_001194135.2 Octopus bimaculoides
GATGATGATGATGATGATGATGATGATGATGATAACGACGACGATAACGTCGACTATGATGATGATCATAAGGAGCAGGATAAGGATGAGGAAGCTGAGAGTGATGGGGATTTGGATAAGGGCAATGATGGTGGTGGTGGTAGTGATGGTGATGGTAACGACAATGATGATGATGATGACGATGATGACGATGACGATGAT
>NW_026424695.1:0-463 GCF_001194135.2 Octopus bimaculoides
GGCTTTTAAGTGGCACCTGCACTGACAGGGTCACCAAGTACTTGCAAGACCCCAAATAAATGGTTATTATTATACTCAGATGGAGCCCCCACCCTCTCTATAGCCATTTGATGCTTAAAAACTAGTTTTGTAGAAACTTCTTTCAAAATCTCTATTTTGTCTTTCACTTGTGTCAGTTGAATTATGTAAAATGTCAAGGAAAGAAATCTTGCAGTTTCTTACAATAAATACTTCTAAGGAAAAAAATTATTTTATGAACCCATAATATACTACTTTGAACCCAATTTACTATTTTGCTTGCACAGTCCCTTATTTCAAGCAAGTCACATGACTATACAAAACAGTGGTGCTCAATCATTTTTTTCATCTATGAACCCCTTTTATTACTATTTTGCTCATATATATATATATATATATAGATCGGTAAATGTTTTTATTTTTCATTCCCTTTCGAAATTATCCC
>NW_026424696.1:0-200 GCF_001194135.2 Octopus bimaculoides
TATATATATATATATATATATATATGTATGTATATATATATTTATACATATGCAAATATATATTCATAAATATATATGTATATATATGTATATATGTAAGTATATTTGTATATATGTATATATGCATGTATATACATATATATGCATATGCATGTATATACATATATATATATACATATATATATATACATATATATATA
>NW_026424697.1:0-205 GCF_001194135.2 Octopus bimaculoides
TATCTATCTATACATAAAGCTATTTAGGTGTACATCTATCCGACTATCTATCTACCTGTTTGTCTGTCTATTTGTCTGTCTGTCTATCTATCTATCTATCTACCTACCTACCTACCTATCTACCTATCTATGTATCCATCCATCCGTCCCTCCATCCATCCATCCGTCCCTTCCATCCACCATCCATCCGTCCCTTCCATCCACC
>NW_026424698.1:0-357 GCF_001194135.2 Octopus bimaculoides
GGATATATATATATATATATATATATATATGCATACACACACATACATACTGATACATTTGTGCATATATATATATACAATGTTCATGCATAAATCTATGCTAATAGAAATAGGTGTGTCCGTACTCATATAGTACATATATAAGCTTGTGTGTGTGTAAAGATAGACAGAGAGTTATATGCTCAGGCAGGCAGACATGATATATACGCATATCCATATATGCATGCATATATACATATATAAACAAACACATGCACACACACACACACAAATATACATACATATACACACACACATGTATATCTATAACTATCTATCTACCTATCTATCAATGTATATATATATATATATATATAT
>NW_026424699.1:0-227 GCF_001194135.2 Octopus bimaculoides
GCTTTCTCCTTTCTGGTTTTGAGTAGCCTAATTTCTCAAGATTGGTATTTGGGCAGTGTGTTACATATCTCAGGGTCCCAATAATTACAGGTGTAAACCTGAACTTGTGGCCTGGATGGAGTAACCGAAGATTTCTCTATTTCAGCGTAGGCGTTCTCTTTTACACTGATCTTCAGCTTTATGTATGTATGTATATCAATCAGTTTCATTTCTGTATTTCTTGTCCA
>NW_026424700.1:0-309 GCF_001194135.2 Octopus bimaculoides
AATAGAAGCGGTGTCAGTCAGAAGAAAACATCCATATGTATATATATGTATATATATATGTATGTATGTATTTATGTACAAGTATACATATGTGCGTAGATATGCATATATATATGTATATACATATATATAGACATAAACATATACATTAACATATGCATGTATACTCATATACACACACACACGCATATAGCAAATATTTGCATACGTGTATGTACGTACAGATGTATTTATATATGTATGTTCGTAATGTAAGTAGACATATACACATATAATATATGATTGTGTGTGTGTGCCTCTCTCTCTCTC
>NW_026424701.1:0-790 GCF_001194135.2 Octopus bimaculoides
GTGTGTGTGTGTGTGTGTGTTTGTGTGTGACGTCGTACATTTTCAGGATTTAGAATTTACTTTCTTCTCGCGGTAGGTAGATATTTGTTATGTATTTGTTAAACTTGTATAGGTTTATATTGCTGATGTTGTTATTGTTAGTTGCATTATTGTTAATTTATATCTTCTTTATTAATATTATTTTGCGGGGTTTTGTGGTTTGTTCTTGTTTCAGTAACAATATACCATATTGCTGCTGCTATTTTCGCTTATGTCTTATACTTGTTCTTACCGCTTATTAGTATGTATTATTAGTATTTTCCTCCAAGTTCTCTTATATCAAATACTACATCATATTTGACCTCATTTAAAATATTATGTATGTAATAGCTTAGTCAATCAACTTCTATTAACGCCATTTCCATAGAAGAGGACACAGAGTTAAGTGATGGAATAAATAGCTTAGAATTTGTAATATACCAAGAAATACTGAAGATATTTCTCATTTTTATCAATATCCACATTTAGTTTCATATACGTGCATACAAATATATTTACTTTTACACATATACATTTCTAATTAAGTGTGCGTAAATGTGTTTATGTGTATATATATTCATGTGTATATACACAAGCACATACTGACACACACACGCACGGATACATATGCAACACACATAACTTATATATATATATATATAATATATAATATATATTTATGGACACGTATACGCATGGATATATGCTTTAGCTATTGAACATATATACAAGTTTGTATTGCTTCTTAATAGCTTTTGATTTCTTTGTAGAG
>NW_026424701.1:1227-1987 GCF_001194135.2 Octopus bimaculoides
TATATATATATACACATGTGTGAAAATGCGCGCGTTTGTGTGTTTCTGTCTATATATATATATATATATATATACGTGTATGAATATACCGAATGTCTACTTTTTATGGACACATAAATATATCAACAATATAGTACGTATATGTGTGTAAGATTATACACACACAGACACACACACACACACACACACACGCGCATAAAAATCGTTAGGTATGTGGGAAGATACAGAAATATATGTATTTTATCAACTGTGCTTTACCATGTTCAATAAAGTGTTTAATCTAGAAAATGGGGCAAAAATGGTTTTAAATGTGAACTCTTTTATTCTTAAATGAATAGCGCTTTACTTAAGGCACAAATGAAACCAACCTATATAGCATCAGAAGAATGGTACTGAAGTGGAGAACCGATTGCAAGCGAGTAGATATGAACGTAGTTTACAAAAAATAGAATATTATAGAACATAAAACGTTGAAGGACGTTATTCATTAAATTACGAATGAAATTTTGCTTCAGCTCTTCAATGAATTAAATGCTCATACGGAAAGTAAAATATGAAGAAAACATATTTTCCCAGTCATTGATTTTCAATATATAAAGTTTGTTCCGTTGTCATATTTTCCGGTAATATTAATCCGGGAAAAATATGCGTGTCCATGCGCGTGTGTACATGTCTGTGTGTTGGTCTGTATGTATGTGCACAAGCGTGTCCATATATAGCACATACGCTCATAAATAAGCATGCCCAAATATATATATAT
>NW_026424702.1:0-271 GCF_001194135.2 Octopus bimaculoides
ATATGTAAGCACGAACGGAGGATGTAGAAAATAAACTAAGATAAACACAAAGAGGAGGGTAGATATCCCGGTATCAATTAAAAGTGACGCTGGAATATCTACCCTCCTCTTTGTAGTTTTGCAAATGGGAACGACTGTTTTTCTTAGTTGTTGTTGTTGTTGGCACTCCGTCGCTTACGACGACGAGCGTTCCAGTTGATCCTATCAACAGAACAGCCTGTTCGTGAAATTAACGTGCAAGTGGCCGAGCAATCCACAGACACGTGTACCC
>NW_026424703.1:0-224 GCF_001194135.2 Octopus bimaculoides
TATATATGCATGTGTATACACGTGTGTATGTATGCATGTAGACAAATATATGCATATAATCAGGTGTGTGTGTGTATTCAAAAGTCAGGGAATGCAGTAGATAGAATCCAGGCTAAATATGTTTCATATTTAGCGGATCCTTGGGATTCATAAATTATCCAAATAAAAGGGTAAACCACAAGCTACTCTTTTGCCTGAGGATTAGCTTGCAGTTTCCCCCCCCC
>NW_026424704.1:0-211 GCF_001194135.2 Octopus bimaculoides
AAACACGGAGAAAAAAAATTGAATAGTGTTCAGTCAACGGTCAATCAACTTCTTAGTGTTATCAGTCAGTACTTATAATGCATTGACTTAAAAAGCCTTTAATATACTTGGCAGTATATTATGGTTGCATAAGGAAATATGGTGTCCCTACAAGTAATTAATATGTATGCACATACATGCACATTCATACATAAATACATACATACATACA
>NW_026424705.1:0-235 GCF_001194135.2 Octopus bimaculoides
ATGTATGTATGTATGTATGTATGTATGTATGTATGCAATCTTTCTAATCCCAGGAATGCGTTACGTACAAGTTATGTACCAATGTTTACTAATTAGTATAAACGACGTTACAAGAATATTATTACACGTTGTTACTGCATTAATTAATCAGCTTTGGATAATTAGATTCAAATTATACATACATTATTACATTAAATATGCCACACACATGCACATACACACACACACACACACA
>NW_026424706.1:0-335 GCF_001194135.2 Octopus bimaculoides
ACCGCTAAGTTACGGGGACGTAAACACACCACTATCAGTTGTCAAGCGATCTTGGGGAGACAAACACAGACACACAAACACATACATATATACGACGGGCTTCTTTCAGTTTCCATCTACCAAATCCACTCACAAGGCTTTGGTCGGCCCGAGGCTATAGTAGAAGACAGTTGCCCAAGGTGCCACACAGTGGGACTGAACCCAGAACCATGTGGTTGGTAAGCAGGCTACTTACCACACAGCCACTCCTGCGCCTATATATATATATATATATCATATATATTCATACATGGCAGTGAAACATGGGCTGTAACTGCTGAGGACATACGTAAGCT
>NW_026424707.1:0-270 GCF_001194135.2 Octopus bimaculoides
CCAGTCAAATTAATTAGCGCTGCCAAATGTATTCATTTAAGTGTTCCTTCAGCAGTGAGTGCATCGAAACTAATAAAATATACACGTACACACAACACATGAACAGATAGACATATATGGGCATTAATACAGATACGTAAATATATATATATTTACACACACCCACACACACATGCACACGCGCGCACACACACATACACACATATGTGCACATACACACACATGCGTACATACATACACACACACACACATACAAACATACATACATAC
>NW_026424708.1:0-349 GCF_001194135.2 Octopus bimaculoides
CCACCTGGTAGGGGATCCTTCCAATGTCTTCGAAAGCGGCAAAAAGACACATCTCGACGCAGCATCCCCACAAGTTCTACATGCCCGCTCCTCCAACTATCCCCACTAGATTCGGTTGCTGAGACTGATATTAAGCACTAGACTTTAAAATAAGTATTGGACTCGATATGTCCAACTAAAACCATTCAAAGCGGTGTTCCAGCATAGCAGCAGTACAATGACTGAAACAAGTAAAAGATAAAGCATGAAAACATAAAGAAGTTAAACCATAGAATCAAGCTTGGTCCATATTTCTAAGAAGAGCACTCAGAGAGCGAAAACCTGCGCCAAGGCAACACCAACGTCCTGA
>NW_026424709.1:0-757 GCF_001194135.2 Octopus bimaculoides
GATAGATAGATAGATAGATAGATAGATACGACGGGTTTCTTTCAGTTTCCCTCTACCAAATCCACTCACAAGGGTTGGTTGACACTTATATCAAAACAGAAAAGCAATGATGTCGATTCTGGACATCCAGAACAATAATAATACAACGTGAGTTGACCAATAGAGGTCAAACATTTAGAAGTCATCTTGAAATATTCTCAAACCCAACACCATTACTCTTCTCATAGTTACCCAACAAGGGATGTTAAACTTAGTTAATGATCGACCTGATGATGCTAAGTTGAGCACCATTCATTGAGTAACTATTTCATCAGAGCATTAGCTGCCTTTTACCCGCTCCACTCCTTTGACTTAGATTTTTATTCGCATTATGCAGCCCAGGGCGGCACTTTAGTTTGCCGCCCCTGGAGCCCCCGCAAAAAATATATATTGCTGACAGTAGACCCAGAGGTGGTGCCACCCCTATAAAAGTGCCAGCCGGAACGGACCACCCTCTCTGGCCCTCTGTAGCTACGCTAGTGCTTATAGGTCATCTGGGTCTTTGTTATCCAATGTGTTCATCCTTTAATACAGTGATTCCGAGATTTGTTATCTATTTCTAGCAAGTGAAGCTACCACATAGCAGTTCTGAGGTTATGTTGATGTGAATCCATATGTGTGTGTGTGTGTGTGTGTGTTTAAGACAGAATGTGTATGTTTGTAAATGTGCGGCTGGGTGTGTATGCATATATTTGAGTATATTCGTGGTTTGTGTGTG
>NW_026424710.1:0-206 GCF_001194135.2 Octopus bimaculoides
AAAGCAGGCTGGCAGGCAGTCAGATACATAAGCAGTTGTAAATTTTGGTTGGAAGATAATTAGAACGAGGTATGGAAAAATGTACAAGGTGAAAAATGTATTAGATTGTTCATCAGCGAGCTAGACAGACAGGCAGACAGGCAGGTAGGCAGACAGAGACAGGTAGACAGACAGACAGACAGATAGATAGATAGATAGATAGATAG
>NW_026424711.1:0-204 GCF_001194135.2 Octopus bimaculoides
ATAATAATAATAATAATAATAATGAAAAATAAATGAAAGGGACACATTGGTTGAATACGTATGTGGTGCTAGGATCCCTGTACATACGAAAAACAAAAACAAAAACAAAAAAAATAGACGGGAGGGTCACGGTTGGAATATTCGGTCAGGACTGACCTGCGGCGAAACAACAACAAGCAACACCACCACTACTACTACTACTAC
>NW_026424712.1:0-365 GCF_001194135.2 Octopus bimaculoides
AGATGTACTTGCATAGCAAGTGACCTGATCTGAGATCGTGTATTGAAAGAAAAACAATTGCAGCTTGGAAGGTGTTTATAAGCCATCTAAAAACAGAGAAAAACCGTTTTAAGTCACATCGAAGCTTAGATGCAGCATGGTGTTTTATCAGTGAATAGGTTGCGGTTTTAAAGCGAGGAAAATATTTTGACAAATTAAATTTAAATATTGAAGTGAATCTAACGGATGTTGTGTTTTTAAAAGTCTTATGAAACACCTTCCACTCTGTAATTGTTTATATACATGTATATATTTAAACAAACGCACATATATGGATGTATGTATGCATGCATGAGTGCATGTATGTATGCATGTATGTATGTATG
>NW_026424713.1:0-362 GCF_001194135.2 Octopus bimaculoides
CAAAAGAGAACGATAGAATAAGTACTAAGCTTACAAAGAATAAGTCCTGGCCTCGAACTGTTCGACTAAAGGTGGTGCTCTAGCATGGCTGCAGTTAAATGACGGAAGCAAGTAAAAGAAAAAGAAAGGAAAGAATATATATACAATGGCTCGAAATGAGACGCAGTTTAGGGCAGCGATGTCAAATTCTCTTATACACCAGATGTGCCATCAAAACTCTTTATTGGACCATATCAGGTGGGGGAGAAGAGCCATGCAAGGAATATGAAGAGAGCACAGCATAAAGACGGAAACTCACGGTGGTGCTCCAGCATGACCGCAGCCATTTGGCTGAAACCCATAAATAAATAAATAAATAAATA
>NW_026424713.1:1717-2192 GCF_001194135.2 Octopus bimaculoides
TAAGGTGGATATTCGCAATTTACAACCGAAAGGCAACATATATATATATCATATATATATATATATATATTGTGGTAAGAAGTCTGCTTCCCAACCACGTTTCGGGTTCAATCTTACAGCGTGGCACCTTGGGCATGTGTCTTCTAATATAGCATAGGGCCGACCAATGCTTTCTGTGTGTGCGAGTGTGCGTGTGTCTGTGTTTGTCCCCCACCGCCGCTTGACAACTGCCGCCAGTGTGTTAACTTCTCCGTAACTAGCGGTTCGGCAAAAGAGTCCGATAGAATAAGTAGCAGGCTTTAAAAATATGCGCGGGCGATTCATTTGAATAAAAAAACATTGAAGGCGGTGCTACAGCATGGCCACAGTGTAATGACTGAAGCAAATAAAAGATGAAAATAAGACTTACATGTATATAATCTATATACATATAGAGAGATTATATATATATGAGAGAGAGAGAGAGAGAGAGAGA
>NW_026424714.1:0-788 GCF_001194135.2 Octopus bimaculoides
TCTTCTACTATAGCCCTGGGCCGACCAAAGCCTTGTGAGTGGATTTGGTAAATGGAAACTGGTATAGATCTATGACAGACAGACTTATGGGATCCTTATGGTTTGACGGCCAACATTTTTTTATGTCGTGTTTTTGGTACCGAAACACTTTCAAACTTCCAATACTTGTATATTTTGTGTTATAGAACAGATAAAAAATTTTGTATTCGAAGTTATTTCATGTAAAAAATTGTCGTATTTCGGTAATTTCAACCAATCCGACTTATGATCAAAGATGTTCCAGCTTTGACCATCCCGTCTTTTATTCAGGCATAGTGTATCTAGGACTACATTATTTAATGTACTGTATAATAGTTAGTGTTCAACAGAATCACACTGTTTCTGTTCACAGAGAAAGACAACAAAATAAAGCCGTTGGATAAAGGATTACATTTGTTCAAGTAAATATTTATGCGAAAGGATGAAAGGCAAAGTCGACCTCGGCGGAATTTGAACTCGGAACGAAGCAGCCGACGAAATACCGCTAAGCATTTCGCCCGGCGTGCTAACCGTTCTGCCAGCTCACTACCTTTAATATTCTTTTATTCTCTAGGCCCGAAGTTTTTGTGGAGGGGGCCAATAGATTAGATCGATCCCAGTACGCAACTGGTACTTAATTTATCGATCTCTGCGGAATTTGAACTCAGAACGTAAAAACGAACGAAATACCGCCAAGCATTTCGTCCGGCGTGCTAACGATTCTGCCATCTCAGCGCCTTTAATATTCTTTCATTCTCTAGGCACAAGTC
>NW_026424714.1:843-2275 GCF_001194135.2 Octopus bimaculoides
GAATCACACTGTTTCTGTTCACAGAGAAAGACAACAAAATAAAGCCGTTGGATAAAGGATTACATTTGTTCAAGTAAATATTTATGCGAAAGGATGAAAGGCAAAGTCGACCTCAGCAGAATTTGAACTCAGAACGTAGCGGCAGACAAAATACCTATTTCTTTACTGCCCACAAGAGGCTACCCACAGAGAGGACAAACAAGGACAGACAAACGGATTAAGTTGATTATATCGACCCCAGTGCGTAACTGGTACTTAATTTCTCGACCCCGAAAGGATGAAAGGTAAAGTCGACCTCGGCGGAATTTGAACTCAGAACGCAGTGGCAGACGAAATACCGCTAAGCATTTCGCCCGACATGCTAACATTTCTACTTCTGGTGCTATGTAAAAAGCACCCAGTACACTCTGTGAACTGACTGGTGTTAGGAAGGGCATCCAGCCATTGGGACCGTCCCGAAGCAGACATTTGCAGCCTGGTCAGTTCTCAGACTGGGCAGCTCCTATCAAGCACCCCAATCAATGCTAGTATGGAAAACGGAAGCTTGCTTCCCAGCCACATGGTTCTGGGTTCAGTTCCACTGCGTGGCACACCTTGGGCAAGTGTCTTCTACTATTGCCTCGGGCCAATCAAAGCGTTGTGAGTGGATTTGGTAGAGGGAAATTGAATGAAGCCCGTCGTGTGTTTACCACCCCTTCCATCGCTTGACAACCGATGTTGGTGTGTTTACATCCCCATTAGATAGTGCAACAGCTAATGGTGATAGAAAAAGTACTAGGCTTACAAAAGATAAATCCTGGCGTCGATTTCTTCGACTAAAAGGCAGTGCTCCAGCATGGCCGCATTCGAACAGCTGAGTGGTGTGGGTGGTGCCCTGTGGCTCTTCAGCGAAACACTTCATCTCTTGCTGCCCTGTGAACACTTCGTCACTTGAGACGTGGTACACTTGTGCAGATGTTCAGGAAATGTCGATTTGATGGCAGGAGTTAGTTAATGTGCAGGACATGCACTTGATCACTGTAAGCAAATTGTTTGTTCCGGTCGTTTGGCAAAGGCTGAATGCTCATATGTCATCTTCAATGCATGTGGAGGCGCAATGGCCCAGTGGCTAAGGCAGCCGACTTGCAGTCATAGGATCACGGTTTCGATTCCCGGACCGGGCGTTGTGAGTGTTTATTGAGCGAAAACACCTAAAAGCTCCACGAGGCTCCAGCAAGGGGTGGTAGCCACCCCTGTTGTATTCTTTTGCCCTAACTTTCTTTCACTCTTTTTTTCCTGTTTCTTGAGTAACGCTACGAGGGACTGGCGTCTCGTCCAGCCAGGAGGAACTCATACGCCACAGAAACCGGGAAACCGGGCCCATGAGCCTGGCTAGGCTTTAAAAAAGGGGGGCATAAATAAATAAAATGCATGTGTTTTTGTGTCTGTGTTT
>NW_026424714.1:2596-3213 GCF_001194135.2 Octopus bimaculoides
AAGTTCTGGGGTTGATTTATTTCAATTCCCAGACCGGGCGTTGTGAGTGCTTATTGAGCGAAAACACCTAAAAGCCCCACGAGGCTCCGGCAGGGGATGGTGGCGAACCCTGCTGTACTCTTCCACCACAACTTTCTCTCACTCTTACTTCCTGTTTCTGTTGTGCCTGTAATTCAAAGGGTCAGCCTTGTCACACTATGTGTCACGCTGAATATCCCCGAGAACTACGTTAAGGGTACACGTGACTGTGGAGTGCTCAGCCACTTGCACGTTAATTTCACTTGACAACCAATGCTAGATATAGCAGCCAAAAATTGACTCTAAAACCACATTGAATGTTCTCTCCTGGTGCTGTATGAACATTTAAAGGGTCAAGACCCCCTTCGGTCATGGGATTGTACCTAGAAAGTTCCCTTCTCAGGCACAAGTCCAAGCAAGGTTGTTTATGGAAGACCAGCAGTCATCTATTCATACCAGCCTCTCTTCTCCACACTACCGATGTTATCCAAGGGAAAGGCATGGAACCAATGAAATTGCAACTCATTTCTACAGATGAATGAATTAGAACAACGAGAAATAAAGTGTCTTGCTCAAGAACACAACACACAGCCCAGTCT
>NW_026424715.1:0-820 GCF_001194135.2 Octopus bimaculoides
ATATATATATATATGCATTTATATATACATATGCATTTCATATACACATATATGCATACATATGTGTATATATGCATGCATGTATATATATAGATATGTGTGTGTTTGTATGTGTGTGTGCGTGTGTACATACAAACACACACATATATAGATACATATACACATATATATATATATGCATATGTATATATATGTGTATATATGTATATGTATATATATATGAATTTATATATATATATATATATATATATATATATATACAGGAGTGTGCGTCATTGTGTGTGTGCGTGTGTATGTGCTTGTGTGTGTGTGTAAGTGTGTGTGTAAGTGTTCACATTTATAGCTGCATTTATATATATATGTATGCTTATATTTATATATATGAGTATAAAAATAATTAAAAAAACATAAATATTTTCTCTGCTAAAATCCTCAATCATTGATAGTAAAGAGATCATCACTAGCGTCCATTTTCTAAACAACCGAACGCGTATCATTTAAAATTTCCTCGAATATATAGAACATTCCTCTTTATTTATTTAATATACCGCAGCATATATGTTCTTCTTTATTAAGGTTATTTTGTTTGTTATAAAATTTACTTAAATTTATTTATTTGTTATGGTGGATAGACATCAAATAGAGAAATTGTATTGATTAGAATCGTTGGATAGATGGCTGGATGGATGGATAAATAAAGAGCATTATGGGATAGCTTCATAGATGCTAACAAACATGAGTTAATGTAAATGAGATGTGTGCGTATATATGTATATATACATATATATATATACATACACACACACACACACACACACAC
>NW_026424716.1:0-397 GCF_001194135.2 Octopus bimaculoides
ATATAGGCTAGAAAAAAGCACTTTTCATTTTGAAGTCTAGTGGGTTAATAGAGGCTAGAAAAAAGCATAGTTCATTTTGAAGTCTAGTGGGTTAATATAGACTAGATAAAAACCACTTTTCATTTCGAAGCCTAGTGGGATAATATAGGCTAGAAAAAAGCAATTTTGATTTTGAAGTCTAGTGGGTTAATTATAGGCTAAAAAAAGCATAGTTCATTTTGAAGCCTAGTGGGTTAATATAGGCTAGAAAAAAGCACTTTTCGTTTTGAAGTGTAGTTGGTTAATATAGTCTAGAAAAACACTTTTCCTTTTGAAGTCTAGTGGGTTAATATAGGCTAGAAAAAAGTACTTTTGATTTTGAAGTCTAGTGGGTTAATATAGGCTAGAAAAAAATCAC
>NW_026424717.1:0-245 GCF_001194135.2 Octopus bimaculoides
ATGGGCACTGGCAACGATCCCGCTCGAAAGATTTCATGTGTCGCCCGCACCACTCGCATAGTCACACTAATCCCACATGCACTCACACAAACATATGCATGTATGCATGTATGCATGAATGTATGTATGTATGAATATATGTATGTATATATCTATGAATATATGGGTGTATGTGTGTGTATGTATGTATATTTATGTATATGTATGTACATATGTGTCTGTGCGTATGTATGTATGCACGTATG
>NW_026424717.1:308-429 GCF_001194135.2 Octopus bimaculoides
GTGTGTGTATTTATGCATATGTATGTACATATGTGTCTGTGTGTATGTATGCATGTATGTATGTATGTAAGAGTGTATGTGTATGTATGTATGCATGCTCATGTGCTAGTATTTCAACTCG
>NW_026424718.1:0-323 GCF_001194135.2 Octopus bimaculoides
ACAGGAAAACAAACGGAAAAGGCTATACGGCCAGACGTGAAAAATTATGTCTATATGAACGATGTGAGGCACGAACTTGAAAGTGGGGACGAAGTAAGTTCGCGTGTTTGCTTGGCGATAGCCAAGGAAGAAAAGGATTAGTGACCGGAAGCATGTGACCATGCAGGGGTAAGGGAGAGAGAGAGAGAGTAATAGAGGGAGAAACAAAGGGAGGAAGTAGAAGAATAGGTGAGCAACGAGAGGAAGAGAGGAATATAGTAGTACGAGGGGGGAAAGAGAGATATATAGTAGTAACAGAAGGAAGAATGAGAGGGGTAAAGAGA
>NW_026424719.1:0-2848 GCF_001194135.2 Octopus bimaculoides
GTTCTTTCCTTCCTACGTTCGTTCTTTCCCTCCTACGTTCTTTCTTTCCTCCCTACTTTCGTTCTCTCATTCCTAGGTTCGTTCGTTCCTACCTATTTTCCTTCCCACGTTCGTTGTTTCCTTCCAACGCTCGTTTGTTCCTACGTTTGTTCCTACTTTAGTTCTTTCCTTCCTTCCTACGTCCGTTCTTTCCTTCCTACGTTTGTTCTTTCCTTCCTACGTTTGTTCTTTCCTTCCTACGTTCGTTCATTCCTTCGTTCTTTCCTTCCTACGTTTGTTCATTCGTTCCTATGTTCGTTCTTTCCTTCCTACGTTCGTTCTTACGTTTGTTCTTTCCTTCGTACGTTCGTAGGAACGATCGAACGAACGTAGGAAGAAAAGAACGAACGTAGGAAGTAAAGAACAAACGTAGGAAGGAACAAACGACCGTAGGAAGGAAAGAACGAAGTTAGGAAGGAAAGAACGAAGGTAGGAAGGAAAGAACACACGTAGGAACGAACGAACGAACGTTGGAAGAATGAACGAACGTAGGAAGGAAAGAACGAACGTAGAAAGGAAAGAACGAACGTAGGAAGGAAAAAACGAATGTAGGAAGGAAGGAACGAACGTAGGAAGGAAAGGACGAAGGTAGGAAAGAAAGAACGAACGTAAGAAGGAACGAACGAACGTAGGAAGGAAAGAACGAACGTAGGAAAGAAAGAACGAACGTAGGAAGGAAACTAAAGTAGGAACAAACGTAGGAACGAACGAACGTAGGAACGATCGAACGAACGTAGGTAGAAAAGAACGAACGTAGGAAGGAAAGAACGAACGTATGAAGTAAGGAACGAACGTAGGAAAGAACGAACAAACGTAGGAAGGAAAGAACGAACGTAGGAAGGAAAGAACGAACGTAGGAAGGAAAGAACAATCGTAGGAATGAAATAAAAACGTAGGAACGAACGAACGAACGAACGTAGGAACTAACGAACGTGGGAAGGAAAAAACGAACGTAGGAACGATCGAACGAACGTAGGACGAAATGAACGAACATAGGAACGAATGAACGAACGTAGGAAAGAACGAACAAACGTTGGAAGGAAAGAACAAACGTAGGAAGGAAAGAACGAACGTAGGAAGGAAAGAACGAACATAGGAACGAATGAACGAACGTAGGAAGGAAAAAACGAATGTAGTAAGGAAGGAACGAACGTACGAAGGAAAGAACGAATGTAGGAAGGAAGGAACGAACGTACGAAGGAAAGAACTAAAGTAGGAACGAACGAACGTAGGAAGGAAAGAACGAACGTAGGAAGGAAAGAACAAACGTAGGAAGGAAAGAATGAACGTAGGAACGAACGAACGAACGTAGGATGGAAAGAACGAACGTAGGAGGGAAAAAACGAACATAGGAAGGAAAGAGACAACGTATGAGGGCAAGAACGATCTAGGAAGGAAAGAACGAACGTGGGAAGGAGAGAAAGAACCTAGGAAGGAAAGAACGAACGTAGGAAGGAAATAACGAACGTAGGAAACAAAGAACGAACGTAGGAACGAACGAACGAACGTAGGAAGGAACACACGAACGTAGGAAAGAAACAAAGAACGTAGGACGGAAAGAACGAACGTAGGACGGAAAGAACGAACGTAGGAACGAACGAACGAACCTAGGACTGAGAGAACGAACGTAGGAACGATCGAACGAACGTAGGAACGAACGAACGAACGAACGTATAAAGGAAAGAACGAACGTAGGAACGAACGAACGAACGAACATAGGAAGGAAAGAACGAACGTAGGAAGGAAAGAACGAATGTAGGAACGAACGAACGAACATAGGAAGGAAAGAACGAACATAGGAGGGAAAGAACGAACGTAGGAAGGAAAAAAGAACGAACGTAGGAAGGAAAGAAAGAACGTAGGAGGGAAAGAACGAACGTAGGAAGGAAAGAACGAACGTGGGAACGAACGAACGAACTTAGGAAGGAAAGAAAGAATCTAGGAAGGAAAGAACGAACGTAGGAAACAAAGAACGAACGTAGGAAACAAAGAACGAACGAACGAACCTCGGAAGGAAAGAAAGAACCTAGGAAGGAAACAACGAACATAGGTAGGAATGAACGAACGTAGGAAACAAAGAACGAACGTAGGAACGAACGTAGGAACGAACGAACGAACGTAGGAAGGAACAAACGAACGTAGGAAGGAAATAACGAACGTAGGAAGGAAACAACGAGCGTAGGAAGCAACAAACGAACGTAGGAAGGAAAGAACGAGCGTAGGATCGAACGAACGTAGGAAGGAAAGAACGAGCGTAGGATCGAACGAACGAACGTAGGATGGAAAGAAAGAACGTAGGAACGAACGAACGAACGAACGAACGTAGGAAGGAATGAACGAACGTAGGAAGGATAGAACGAACGTAGGAAGGAAAGAACGAACGTAGGAACGAACGAACGAACGTAGGAAGGAAAGAACGAACGTAGGAAGGAAAGAACGAAAGTAGGAAGGAATGAACGATCGTAGGAAGGAAAGAACGAACGTAGGAAGGAAAGAACGAACGTAGGAAGAAAAGAACGAACGTAGGAAGGAAAGAACGAACGTAGGAAGGAAAGAACGAACGTAGGAAGGAAAGAACGAACGTAGGAAGGAAAGAACGAACGTAGGAAGAAAAGAACGAACGTAGGAAGGAAAGAACGAACGTAGGAAGGAAAGAACGAACGTAGGAAGGAAAGAACGAACGTAGGAAGGAAAGAACGAACGTAGGAAGGTAAGAACGAACGTAGGAAGGAAAAAACGAATGTAGGAAGGAAGGAACTAACGTAGGAAGGAAAGAACGAACGTAGGAAAGAAGGAACGAACGTAGGAA
>NW_026424720.1:0-384 GCF_001194135.2 Octopus bimaculoides
ATATATATATACACGTGTGTGTGCGTGTGTTTGAGCGCGTTCGCGTTTGTATCTTTTTCCCTCCACTATTCGGCAAACATCGTTGGTTTGTGTACGGCCCCGTCACTTAACGGTTCCTCGGACACCACCGTTAGAATTTGAATCAGAATTTCTGTTTTTCTTTAAATAAGAACTGAGTCGGATTTCTTCGGCGTAAACCCTTCAAAGCGGTGTTCAACATGGCCGTAGTCTAATAACTGATAGATGTAGAATGTTTTAAAAAATAACGATCGGAAGTTACACATGTTATCTCTTGTTCTGCTATCACGTCTACACATGTATCACACTCACCTTTTTGCTCTTTTCCAGAATAACTATTCCACATCTGACTGAGGATGCAGTTTG
>NW_026424721.1:0-514 GCF_001194135.2 Octopus bimaculoides
ATTATTATTATTATTATTATTATTATTATTATTACTACTATTATTATTATGATTATTGTCATCGTCGTCGTCATTATCATGATCATCGTTATCATCATCTTCATCGACATCATCTTCATAGTCGTCATCGTCGTGGTCGTCGCGGTCGTCGGGGTCGTTCTAGTCGCCGCCACCGCCGCCGCCGCCACCATCATCATCATCATCATCCGTCATCAAATCATCATCAATCATCAATCATCAATCACCATCAATCACCACCAATCACCATCAATCACCATCAATCACCACAACTCCCCATCAATCCCCATCAAGCATCATCATCATCATCATCATCATCATCATCATCATCATCATCATCATCATCATCATCATCAGCATCATCAATCACCATCAATCATCATCATCATCATCATCATCATCATCATCATCATCATCAATCACCACCATCAATCATCATAATCACCAATCATCATCATCAATCATCAATCACATCAATCATCAATCACCATCAATC
>NW_026424722.1:0-537 GCF_001194135.2 Octopus bimaculoides
TTTTAGGGTTACGGTTAGGGCTATGATTATTTTTGCCATAACCTCACTCACAACCCTAACCTTAACCCTAAAACCCTATAACTCATAACCCTAAGCCCAACTCTAACCCTAAAACCCTAACCCTAACTCTAAAACCCGAACCCTAACCCAAATGCACGAACGATGTTATAAATAACTACCGCCGATAGTTGTTGTTGACAAACAACGGCACTAATTTTATTCAAGGGAAAAGATCCCATGACACCGTTGTTTACATTCCACGGCAGTAATTGTTTTCACCTCAATAGACGTCAGTGATTGGTTGAAATTACACAAATACGACAACTTTAACATAAAAATAACTTATTAAGAACTAATTTTTGTTAAGAAGGCTAAGAGAAAAAGATGTTTTATATGACACATTCTACCAGTATCCCAAGTTTGAAAGTGTTTCGTTAAGAAAACAAGTGTTGCCCGTCAAACCAAAAAGATCCATTAAATATATAAAGGCCTTTATATATTTAATTCTTTATATTGAACACTCAATATTTCATATAT
>NW_026424723.1:0-874 GCF_001194135.2 Octopus bimaculoides
CTCTGCAGTTCCTGGTTGGAGCAATTCCTAACATACAAAAGGCAGTCATCCCTATACAGACCCCCCCTATCCCTAGGGAATTGATCATTTAATTCATAAAGGATAAATGACCCCACCATATCAGCTATTTGGGCTGAGTCAGAGCTCCCCATGGGGACATCAAAGGCCTCAGGTGTATCTTTTCTTACCCATATCCTATCTCTAAAGCTAATAAATGATTTCCTCGTTGCTGCTATTACTTTGAATTCTTCTCTAGTGAGGCCTACCTTCTTATGGAAGAACCACATTGCCTTATTTAGTACTATTGGGTTAATTGATCTATAAAAGTTTGCTATATCGAATTGGATAAACTTAGT
Organism: Octopus bimaculoides; assembly: GCF_001194135.2. Lineage (NCBI taxonomy): Eukaryota > Metazoa > Mollusca > Cephalopoda > Octopoda > Octopodidae > Octopus > Octopus bimaculoides. Next base: position 357 of record NW_026424723.1, read on the forward strand.
GTCTTCTTTGTGCTCAATTGAGTTAAACCAGTTTATCACTTGGTCTGTACTAGACCTTAATTCTATCTTCAACTTAGTGGTTATTGTAGGTAAATACTTGTTTATAATGTTCTTGCTTAATATTCCAATGTCCGATTTTGTTGGGCATGTGAGTTTTAGTGATGGCTGTGTCCAGAAATTTACTTTATGGTCTTTCAGGATAAATCTTGGTTCTTTTGGCACCAGCGGTTCTGTCCTATCCGTCAAGTTATACTTCTCCATTATTTCCTTAGTTTGAATGTTAGCTTCCTTGAGTATCTTACTGTTTACTATTTTATAATTCTTCTCTATTTCCTTTTCCAGTAGGATGCTGTAGTTCTGCTTAGTTAATTTGTATATGTTCTCTGTTTTATTTGATTTCACCAGAACTCTGTTGGTATTCTTTATTTCTCTGATGATTCCTTCGAAGTATTTCATGTGGGTGTTCATTTTCTACCTTTTTAAACATACAAATTTAAAACCTTGGAAATATAAACAAT
>NW_026424724.1:0-449 GCF_001194135.2 Octopus bimaculoides
CGAACGAACGAACATACGTACATACAACCGTACGTAGGAACGAGCGAACGCGCGAATGAACGTACGTACATACAAACGAAAGAACTAACGTACGTCCGTACGAACGAACGAAATTAAGGAACGAACGAACAAACGATCGAAAGAACGATTGAACCTATGTACGTACATACGTAAGAATGAAAGTACGTACGAATGAATGAAAGTAGGTATGTACGAACGATCGAACGAACGAACGTACGTAGGTACGTATATAAGTACCTACGTACGAACGAACGTAAATACGTCTGTTCGTACGTAACAACGAAGGAACGAACAAACAAATGAGCGAACGAACTAACGAACGAATGTACGCACGTACGTACGTAGGAACGAACGAACCTACGCACGTATGTACGAACGAACGAACGAACATACGTGCGTACGAACGAATGAACGAAAGAACGTACGAA
>NW_026424725.1:0-410 GCF_001194135.2 Octopus bimaculoides
ACACACACACACACACACACACACACACACACACACACACACTGATATTTGTGAAGCAAGCTTATTTAAACTCCTTTGATTTCTGCGAAAAATATTTCCATGTGTTGTTGAGTGGACAGAACACGTGTCAATATCCTGTGATGTTGGCTGTTTGTCTTACGCACACCATTCTATGCTAACAGCATCACACCAGCAGCAGCACCACCAGCGCCAATACCAATACCGCAATCACTACCGGCATTACGTGCCCTCCACCCTCGGTCACCGTCGCCTATGTCGTCATCGTCGTCGTCGACATCATCATCACTATCATCATCATCAACACTATCGTTACAACCTTCACAGCTACCACTATAACTACGACGACGACCATCACCGCCATCACCATCGCCACCACCACCACCACCACC
>NW_026424726.1:0-351 GCF_001194135.2 Octopus bimaculoides
TATCTATCTATCTATCTATCTATCTATCTACCTCACACAAATATACACATAGGCAAGCAACCTCCTCCACACATATATTCAAGCATATATGTATTTGGATGCTTAAATATCTGTGTATATATCAGTGTGTGTGTGTATGTGTGTATGTGTGTGTGTGTATGTGTGATTTTGCGTCTGTATAGTGAGAGACAGTGACTGTTCGTCCCAAGATGACTGACGTCCCAAGATGACTGACATCTTTCTGTAAACACGAGAATCGATGTGTGATTCGAAACCGTTACATTTGAAACTGAAATGTAGCAGGAACATCCGTTTGCTGACTTTCCTTGAAGTTACTCACCGCTGCAACAC
>NW_026424727.1:0-322 GCF_001194135.2 Octopus bimaculoides
TTGGCCAGGTTCCATGCTTGTACAAGAAGGCGAACTTCCTCCAGTTGCCAATTTCGGCGCATCTTCAACTTCTTGTTAGCCTCAACTTGGCGTTGTACAAAGTTTCATCTGCTGGTATCCATGGTGCACGATATTTGAGAGAGAGAGGTTATCTTAAAGTATAGAGAAATAGTACTAGAAAGAAAGAAAAGAGTATAAAGAGGGGAGGGAGAATACCAAGTAGAGCGAATAGAGAGTGAGTACGAGATAGATAGATAGATAGATAGATAGATAAAGAGAGAGAGAGAGGATGTGATAGGAATAGAGATGTATGAGAGAGAGA
>NW_026424728.1:0-560 GCF_001194135.2 Octopus bimaculoides
AGCAATAAATACTTGGGTCGATTCATTCGACTAAACCCTTCAATTCAATGTTTGAAATTAGTGAGAAAAATAAAGGATAAAAGATAAACTAGTAGAGTATATTTTTCATTATTACTGTAATTGATTCGTTGACAACGTGTTGGCAGTCGATTAGATAAGTGCTAGCATAGAGCAGCAGCCTTGATTGCTTGACAAATTAATAGCAGTTGAAGCTGAGCTCATTACTGAAGTCATACGTGATCCAGGAAAACGCTTGAGTATTATTATCTATGTAGTGTTTACATTTCCGAGAATAAATAATAATTCGCTAATTTTGGGGAATTATTTCAAGATGAACACCATAACACAATGATTAATTTTGAAGTCTTCGACAGTCAGACGCCATTTTATAGCAATTATATAGATCGTTAGTATGTTCGTAACTTAACGAATAATGGGTTGTATAATTACGATACCCCCATCGCTTGCTGTCGATACTAAATAAATAATAGGGCGCAGTTCACTATTTGCACTCAAGCCTATAAGATTATAATGCTCCACAGACGGCATATACATACATA
>NW_026424728.1:1208-1958 GCF_001194135.2 Octopus bimaculoides
AGGACAAAAACAGCACCATCACACAATTCACTCTGCCAGAAATTTGGAAACGACATGCTGTAATGCTCAGCATTCGCGCTGGAAGATCCACTATGAACACTTCAGAGTGTTTGAGTGTCAACCTAAAGAGATTGCAGAGGATTCGGAAAGAGCTGGATGAGTCTAATGGTGATTAGGGAGGTATGACAGCTCGGAAAACTTACTCTGATTGTTGTGATAAGAAAAGAACTCCTGAATTTGTTGGTGAGATTCAGCCCATGATTGACAACGATCCCTTCAAGTCAATCAGGTCTATCGCCAGAAACATAGGAGTGTCTGAGCTTCTTATCAGACAGGTAATGCACAAAAACATTCGGTATTCCTCATACAAGATAAGAAAGGGCCGCCAATTTTTATCCCAAGCCATCAAGAACAAGAGGAAAGATCGCGCTACGAAGCGTTTGAACAAACTCAAACATACTCTCCAACCGAACAAGCTTTGGTATTTCTCAGACGAGAAACATTCCTACCAGGACCAGATGGTGAACACACAGAACAACTTTTGGCTTGGCGTGTCCCCGAAATATGTACTGAGAGTGATAAAAATCAAACATTCAATCGACATCATGATGTTTGAAGAGATCACTAGTGATGGCGACGTTAAGCCTCCATTCATCTTCCCACACGGCCTCAAACTCAACATGGAGGCCTACCTATATCAAGTGCATGGAGGAGGTAGTGCTGCCCTGGGTCAAGAGGGTGACTACAGGA
>NW_026424729.1:0-514 GCF_001194135.2 Octopus bimaculoides
TATATATATATATACATATATGTATATTTCTTCCAACTTTCATCTCTCTAAATATAGCTCACTGTCTTCTTTCTCTCACACTCTATCTCAATCTTTCTATTTTCTTCTTTCTCAGAACACACACACACACACACACACATCTAAGAAGCTATATTTTACTTCTTTATCTCCATAAGTAGTTCCTGCCCAGCTATCCCTCTTCTATTTCCAATTCCTAATATTTGCTTAAGCATTTTTTTTTGGTTTCGTTTATTTTTTCTTATATTCTAATTCACTTTTCTTTGTTTTTACAACTTCAAAAAAAAAAACAAAAATGAAAATCTATCCTTAAGGACTTCTATCAATTCAGTGTGTAAAATAACAACAGCACAATCAAAAGCAACAACAACTGCATAACATCAACAGTAACAACTACAATAGCAACAACAATAACAACAACAACAACAACAACACTGAAAATAACAAAACAAGAACAACAGTGCCAATAGTATCACCTGTGATAACAATAACAGAC
>NW_026424730.1:0-218 GCF_001194135.2 Octopus bimaculoides
CCATCCATCCCTCCATCCATCCATACATAGATGTATCTGTCTGTCTGTGTATGTATGCATGTATGTCTATATGTATGTCTATATATACATACACACAAGTCTAATACAGAGCATGTATATATCCAATAATATATCATATAGACAAATATATAGATGTAAATAGTGTGTGTGTATATTCCAATATATTTGTATGTACATGTATATATATATATGTATAT
>NW_026424731.1:0-263 GCF_001194135.2 Octopus bimaculoides
AAGAAGAAGAAGAAGAAGAAGAAGAAGAAGAAGAAAAAGAAGAAGAATTGGTAACATGCGTGTTTGGATAATTCGCCTTCGGAAACATGGGTGTTTCGTTCAACATCCTTAAGCAAGGCTTATTCAGGGACCTTTTGAGCATATGCGGTACTCGACATGAAGAAAATTTTAACTGGGTCCCACCTGCAAGGTCATGAGCTCTTTATCTTGATATGAGATCGCCATGTTGCGCACATGTTTGTGGTGCGTCTGCTCGTCGTGCC
>NW_026424732.1:0-582 GCF_001194135.2 Octopus bimaculoides
TTGAGTCTCATGGCTGGCCACCGACAGATTTTTCTGCAAAATATGGATAGATTATCCTGTTCATGTTTTATTATCAGCATTATCCTGCGTTTGAGAATAAAATTATTTCCTTATCTGTATCTTTCAATACATCTCAACACTTCTAAAGCAAACTTTATTTGTCGACTTTCAACATAAGTTGAATTTATAGATATATTGTATATGATGATGATAATATATATATATATATATATATATATATATCATCATCATCATTGTTTAACGTCCGCCTTCCAGGCTAGCATGGGTTGGACGATTTGACTGAGGACTGGCGAACCAGAAGGCTACACCAGGCTCCAATCTGATTTGGCAGAGTTTCTACAGCTGGATGCCCTTCCTAATGCCAACCACTCCGAGAGTGTAGTGGGTGCTTTTACCTGCCACAGGCACGAAGGCCAGTCAAGCGGTACTGGCAACGGCCACGCTCAAAATGGTGCATTTTATGTGCCACCTGCACGGGAGCCAGTCCGGCGGCACTGGCAACGACCTCGCTATGTCTTTTCACGTGCCAGGAAGGCGACGCTGGTAATGATCATGCTCAAA
>NW_026424733.1:0-191 GCF_001194135.2 Octopus bimaculoides
TTTTATGTATATGAGTATGTATGCATGTGTCTATCTCTGTATGTGTGTGTTTGTGTGTGTGTGTATGTATGCATGTACGTAAGTATGTATGTGTGTATGTACATACAAACATATATATGTAGACATATTGTATAACCGTTATATATATATATATACATATATATATATATAAAATATATATATATGTATAT
>NW_026424733.1:424-599 GCF_001194135.2 Octopus bimaculoides
ACATATATATGTATATAGATACGTATATACGTACACACATACATGCAAACATACTTACGCACTCAATATGTGTGTGTGCGTGTATATGCCTGTGTGTATGTGTATTAAGATGTGTTATGGGCAGATAGGCAGTTAGTTAAGTTGAAAAATAGCTAACTAGTTATATGTTTGTATA
>NW_026424734.1:0-501 GCF_001194135.2 Octopus bimaculoides
ATGTATCTATATATGTGTGTGTGTGTGTTAAGTAAAGAAAACCAATAGTAAATCGAAAGTAAAATTGACATGACCAATAGGAATGAAGAATACAAGAATAGTAGAAATTAAGAAAAAAATTTACTTTTTCATGTTTTCTATATTTGTGTTGTTTTGTATTTCGTAGTTTTTCGGTGTTACTGATGGTACTGCTACTACTACTACTACTACTACTACCACTGCTGCTGCTGCTGCTGCTGCTGCTGTTGCTGCTGCTGATACTATTACTACTACTACGACTACTACTGCTACTACCACCACTGCTGTTGACGCTGCTGCCGTTGTTGTTGTTGATGTTAGATTTTTGCTGTTTTGTAATAATGTAATGTGTTACATTACATCCGGAGATGAATTAAGGAATCAACGATATCAGTGCAATGCAGCGGAGAATACAACCAATTAAATGTATTTGCCTACCTATAAATACCTAAAGATATGCGCGCTAACACACGCAGATATGCA
>NW_026424735.1:0-220 GCF_001194135.2 Octopus bimaculoides
TATATATATATATACACAACTGTAAATATACATACACACACACAAAAACATATACATACACATAAACATATATACACAGACATGCAAATACATACATAGAGACAAATACACACACACACACGTGTATATACATGCAAATATACTAATACATATACACATTATATAAATATATATATACAGGGTTGGCCAAAAGTCACCTGACAGCAAATCAAAACCATTT
>NW_026424736.1:0-484 GCF_001194135.2 Octopus bimaculoides
GAGAGAGAGAGAGAGAGAGAGAAGGGGAGGGACAAACAGGGAGAGAGAAGGAAATAATCATATAATATAATGCAGGAGAATTTTATTTCACTCTAATAACATACTGTAAACTCCAATACCCTACATTAGTAACATGCTGCAATACCACAGCTTACCAAGTGCAGAACAGAAACAGGAATAAAAAATAAAATAAAATAAAATAAAACAATAACAATGATAATAATATTCATATCAATATTTCAAATAACTTAGTTGTAGTTTATTGGTCATTAATATTTCCTGTTTTACCTATAAAATTTTTAAAATTACTTTATTGTTAGAATTAATGTATTTTGACAACCATTTTGCTGTGACATTGTTTTTGATGAATTTATAAATCTTGGAAGCTGAGTTCATCTGGTTCAGATAGATTATTTTCTGATTTGTAACTTTTCTTACAATTGATTATATATATGTGTATGTATATGTGTGTGTGTGTGTGTGT
>NW_026424736.1:494-696 GCF_001194135.2 Octopus bimaculoides
ATCTTCCTGTCTGTATGTGAATTGTATTTGCATGTGTGTGAGTTTATATATATATATATAAATATATATATATATATAGATGAATATATATATGTAGATATATATATATATAGATGAATTAATATATATATTTACATATATTCATTCGTATGTATATACATATATATAAATGCCTATATATATATATATATATATATATATA
>NW_026424737.1:0-467 GCF_001194135.2 Octopus bimaculoides
AGGTCGACTTTGCTTTTCATCCTTTCGGAGTCAATAAATTAAGTACCAGTAAAACAGTGGGGGTCAATGTAATCGACTAGTCCCCTACCCCCAAAATTTCAGACCTTATGCTCTTAACAAAAAGGATCATTATTATTCTTAAATAAGTCGGCGCGCCGGTAGAATCGTTAGCACGCCGGTTATAATACAAATCAAAATTTCGTAGGCCTCAATGTTCTGAGTTCAAATTCCACTGGGGCCGGCAAAATACGTATCAGTTGGACACTGAGACCCATCTAATCGACTTAGACCTCGCCCCGAAATTGCTGGCATTGTGCCAAAATTTGAAACCATTATTATTAAGAAAACCTGACATCAAAGACGGAGAGGAGTTGCAGAAGGATAGGGTCTTAAAAATTCTCATCGACAAAACTTCGAAGTCACAGTTAAGACATATACATACATGTCTGTGTATTATATATATATAT
>NW_026424739.1:0-605 GCF_001194135.2 Octopus bimaculoides
AATGGGGTGATAGTAATAGTATGAGTGGTAGTTGTGATAGAGGCGGAGACGACGGTGGTGGTGGGTGGTAGAGGTAGCTGAAGTAGTCAGGGACAACGGTGATAGTAAGGGGTGCGAAAGACAGTGATGATGATGGTGGAGTCAAAGGTATTGATGGTGGTGGCGTGAGAAGTCTGAACGGTGTGTGTATTTCAGTTGTGGTGGTGAGGGTGGTGGTACTGGTGATGGTGATGGTTGAAAACAATCAACGGAAAGGGAGAGAAAGAGAGAGCGAGAGAGAGAGAGAGAGAGAGAGAGAGAGAGAGAGAGAGAAAGAAAGAGGTTAGACAGAAAAAAAATGTACTAACTCTTACTCTTTTACTCTTAGGCACAGGAGAGGAGTGTGTGGATCCGTGGTGTAGGGCAAGGCCAAAAACGGAGGTATTAGAGGTGGAGTGGTTGGTCAAGGGGAAATGACGGGCGACGAGGGTGTTCATGTGTAGCCAAATATCTTGTAGATGTTTGGTGAACTGGTCGTCCAGCCGGCAGCCCATCTGACCAATGTATAGTTTATTGCAGAGATTACATCTAATGCAATAGATAAGGCTTGAAGAGGTGCAGGAGAA
>NW_026424740.1:0-331 GCF_001194135.2 Octopus bimaculoides
TATCATATAAATAAAATGTATGTATATATATGGATACAGGATGTCACCAACTGTGTAAACAACATGAAGTACAAAAAGAAAATTGTGCAAACAAGAAAATGAAAAACAGGACAGGTAAACACAGAGAACGATCCTTCGATCAGTTGTCGGCTGTCTATCTACACATTTCGTGCATTCAACGACAATATGTGTCTTCAAAGAAAGTTGCTCCCATAAATTCCAAAATTAAATTACGTCAGGTAAAGAAAGATGGACGATGGTCAGGTGCGAGCAACAAGAGAGAGAGAAAAGAGAAAGCGGGAGAGAGAGAGAGAGAGAGAGAGAGAGAGAG
>NW_026424741.1:0-575 GCF_001194135.2 Octopus bimaculoides
TGACACTAGAAAATGCTAGGTCACATGATGTTGGCAGCAGTCAGTGAAGTCAGGTCCTATGACTGAGACATACAAAATGGTCTCTAATCAATTCTTATCTTATTTCGGAACTAAAGAACTTGGTGCCAGTACTCCAAGACTTTTGGCAACACGGTCACTTGGTACTTCTGTCCAAAAACGAAGGAAGAACGATAGTAAAAACGGTTTCGGAACTAAACAAGAGGTAATCAGAAAATGCAATAAAATCTAAGTTGCTTTTCTGAAGCGGTTTCTCTGCTCTGTGATAACTAGATTGGTTTGACACGATCTGGCGTGGTTGGCGCGGTTGGCGTGGTTTACTAAGCATGTGTCGGAAGTTGTTTGTAAGTCTTATCTAACTGTTATAACACCAAACATAACAGTTGAGGATTATGACACGACACCATATTTAATGGTTCGGATACTGTAGTCTACATACATACATACATACATACATACATACATACATACATGCATATCTGTAGTTGTATGAATGTGTGTGTTTGTGTGTACGTATTGTATATATATATATATATATATATATATATGCTGTATGT
>NW_026424742.1:0-285 GCF_001194135.2 Octopus bimaculoides
AGTAATTTTACCTTGTCCTTATTCTTAGTGCAAATTTTGAAGAGTGCAGTCAGATTTTAACAGTTATTTTTTCAAAGCTATAATGGAAGTGACGAAGGAGCATATTCGGCATATTTTGTTTTATGAGTTCAATAAAGTCAACAATGCAATGGAAAGTGCAAGGAATATTAATTCTTTTATCTTTTACTTGTTTTCCCAATGAGGGAAAACAAGTAAAAAATAAAAGATAAGGTATGGTCGATTAAATAAGTACCAGTTACGCACTGGGGTCAATGTAATCGACTT
>NW_026424743.1:0-259 GCF_001194135.2 Octopus bimaculoides
ATAATAATAATAATAATAATAATATTAATAATAATAATAGCAACAACAACAACAACAACAATATGTCACTGTTATATGATAATTACAGCAGGTGGAAATAATGGTCAATAAGGAATCAGCAAAAATCGATAACAAATCAATCCAGTATCGTTTTTCCCTTCGTTTCATTGTCTTCTATTCCTTTACACACACACACACACATACACACCAAAGCACACACACACGCACACACACACACACACACACACACACACACACA
>NW_026424744.1:0-358 GCF_001194135.2 Octopus bimaculoides
ATATATATATATATATATATATACGTATATATATACATATATATATGCACTCATACACACGCAAACACATTTACATTTCTATACATATAGATGCACATGTATGCATATACATACATACATATATATATGTATATACATATATATATATATATACATACATGTGTATGTGTGCGCGTGCGTGTGCGCGTGCGCGTGCATGTGCGCGTGCGTGTGCGCGTGTATGCGTGGAGGTGTATGTGTGGGGCAGTGTGCGCACGCACGTACGTGCGTATATGAGTACGTGCATTCAAGTGTACCTGTGTGCGTGCATGTATGCATGTATGTATATATGTATGTATGTATGTATGTATGCATGTAT
>NW_026424746.1:0-241 GCF_001194135.2 Octopus bimaculoides
CAACAGGTCTTCGCAAGTGGAGTTTAGTGTCCAATGAAGGAAAGTACGCAATATATAATATATATATTTATTGTACATATTATATTATGTTATATTATAGAAGCATTGCTATATTATTAACTGTTATCTGGATTGAGAGGCAAAGATTACCTGCACCTGCAATAGAAAGAGGCATACAAAAAATGTGATATGAAAGCAATCAATATTATCCTGTTATAGGAGAAGCAGTTACTGACAACAG
>NW_026424747.1:0-375 GCF_001194135.2 Octopus bimaculoides
TTATGGTGAAGTGGGGGACGGAACTGACAGCATATCGAAGAAGTTTAGGGACAATAGAGATCAGGAGAGCTATCTTCTAAGGGGACTTCATAACCGTCGGAGAAGGTTATGAAGCAGATGGAGAAAGAAATGACAAAATTTAATGTGGAGTACTTGCACAGACTGAGAGTGATCCTTAAGTCGAACTTAAACGCACGGAATACGATTGAAACTATCAACACCTGTGCTATTTCACAACCTTGAGAAGATACTGGATACTCCACCGAAAAAGTGACACAGACAGACTGTTTGAACCAACAAAAGGATGTGGAAGGGGACACCAACTGACTTCGTCTTTTCTTTTTTTGTGAATTTTCCCCTACACACACACACACA
>NW_026424748.1:0-222 GCF_001194135.2 Octopus bimaculoides
ATAATAATAATAATAATTATAATAATAATAATAATGATAATAATAATAAATACTAATCGTAATAGCAGTCGTAGAAGAAGAAAAAGAAGGCGGGTGGAGGTGGTAAAGAAAGTAAATAAGAAAACAGACAAAATACACCAAAACAAATGAAAGTATATATAACAAACACACTCACAAAAAATAATAAAGTAAAATACACAAAATACTAAAACACAAAAAAAT
>NW_026424749.1:0-323 GCF_001194135.2 Octopus bimaculoides
GGTATTTCTCCTGCAGCTGCCTTACCAGAAATATAGCATCAGTGGTACTTCTGCCTGGCACAAAACCAAACTGCATCTCATCTAAACTGATTCTCTCCCTAATTAGTTGGGCTATGACCCTCTCCGTGACTTTCATTACCTGATCTAAAAACTTACGTGTATATATATGTATATATGTATACATGTACATACATATATATGCGTGTATATATATGTATACATGTACATATATGCATACGTGTATATATATATGTATATATATATACATATACTTACATATATATATGTGTATATATATATGTGTATATATATATATGTATATA
>NW_026424750.1:0-213 GCF_001194135.2 Octopus bimaculoides
CATCTAAAATCGCGCTCTTCGTTTTGACTAATAATAATAATAGTAATAATAATAACATCTAGCGTGACTCGTGAATATTTCACGGAATTAATAGCAAACCCATTAGGTTATTTCTGAAAACTTTATCCCAAAAACATGAATGCGTAGCCTGTGTTGTGTCTGTATGGAAAGACAGTCGTTCATCTGCTACTCATTGAAAAGTGAAAGAAATTG
>NW_026424751.1:0-4292 GCF_001194135.2 Octopus bimaculoides
GACTGGTCACGGTCGGGACTGCCCTCGGAGCATGAGCCGACCAACTCGGCACCGGCGCGAAACTGGTTGCTGAGGATCTGCATCGGCATCGATCCCGGACCGGTACGACTACCTGGTATCTCTTGGATATCCTATATTATAATTTTAAATAATTGTTACCTTTGATGGTTTTTATTCCCATGCTGGCCACTTAATAAAATATTTTAAATATCGATCTTATCCTTATTTATATAAATATATATATATATATATATATGTGTGTGTGAAGGTGTGTGGCTTAGTGGTTATGGCATTCGGCTCACAATCGTAAAGTTGTGAGTTCAATTCCCTGTGATGCGTTGTGTCCGTGAGCAAGACACTTTATTTCACGTTTCGCCAGTTCACTTAGCTTGCAAAAATGAGAAGTAACTGTATTTCAAAGGGCCGGCCTTGTCATACTCTGTGTCACGCTGAATATCCCCAAGAACTACATCAAATGTACAAGTGTCTGGAGTTCTCAGCAACTTGCACGTTAATTTCACGAGCAAGCTGTTCCGTTGATCCTATGAGTTGGGACCCTTGTTGTCGTAACCGACAGAGTGCTCATCATGTATATATATGTATGTATATATATGTTTGTATGTATATATATATATGTATATATATGTTTGTATGTATATATATGTTTGTATGTATATATATATGTTTGTATGTGTGTGTATATATATATATATATATATATATATATATATATATATGAAGCAAATAATAAATGTATATATGTTTGCATTTGTATGTATATACATATATATGTTTGTATATGTATGTATGTATATATATCTATGTATATATATGTGTGTGTGTGTGTGTGTATGTATGTATATATATATATATATAAATATATATATATGTATATTTATATATATACATGTGGAGGCGCAACGGTCCAGTGGTTTGGGCAGCGGACTAGTGTCGCATGATCGCGTTTTTGATTCCTTGGCTGAGCCTTGTGAGTGTTTATTGAGTGAAAACACCTAAAGCGCCATGAGGCTCCTGAAGGTGATTGTGGCAAAGCCTGCTGTACTCTTTCACCACAAGTTTCTCTCTTCCTGTTTCTGTTGTACCTGATTTTCAAAGGGCCAGCCTTCTCACAGTCTGTGTCACACTGAATCTCCCTGAGAACTACGTTAAGTGTCCACGTGTCTGTGGAGTGCTCAGCCACATGCACGTTAATTTACGAGCAGGCTGTTCCGTTGATGAGATCAACTGGAACCCTCGTCATAACTGACCGAGTGCCAACAACATATGTATGTATAGTATATATATATATATATATATTTATGTAAATATGTATATATATGTATGTATATGTATACATGTATGTATGTATATATATATATATGTATAAATGTATATATATACATGTATGTATGTATATATATATGTATAAATGTATATGTATACATGTATGTATGTATATATATATATGTATAAATGTATATGTATACATGTATGTATGTATATATATATATGTATAAATATGTATGTATATATTTGTATATAAGTATGTATATATATGTATATATATATATGTATATGTATATATCTATATATATGTATGTATGTATGTATGTGTATGTATGTATGTATGTATATGTATGTATATATATGTATAATGTTTTGTAACCTATTTAAAAATGTTTCAGCTTTAAAGCTGCAGTCATGCTGGAGCACCACCGTTGACTCAGCTACACCATTATTTGGAACCTCCTGTAATATGTGGCATTTGATCAATGAAGGAGTTTGATGCTGGTACCCTTATCTATGCTTCTTGCCGTGAGGTTGGCTTGTCTGGAACCCGTAATAGGAAGAGATCCAGTCTTGTTTTAAAGACACCTACATCCACACCATGCAGGTCGCAGGCATTTTGGAAGGATATTAAAGAGTTGTGTGTCCCTGAAGCCCATGCTGTTGCAGTATTTGGTCCTGTACTTTGATGACGATGCTGCAAAGTTTGGTACAAGGCCTTCTAGGATTTTCCAGATGTATATCACTACATATCTCTCCTGCCTTCGTTCCAGGGAGAAGAGTTTTAAAAGTCTTTCCCAGTAGCTGACATGTTGCATCAAGACGATTTTCTTGGTGTAGCTTTGTTGGATTGCTTCAAGTTCCGCCATTGATTTTTTTTATTGTGTGGAGACCATAGTTGGGTGCAGTAGTCTAAGTGGCTGAGTACATATGTCCTCCAGAGGATCATCAATGTCTCCTTTTCTCTTGTTTTGAATGTTTGGAGGATCCAGCCAGTCAGCCATCTGCATTTTATTACTAAATTGGTAATATGCACCTGGAAAGATGCATCATAGCTCATGTCAATGCCTAGGTCACGCACAGATTTTAATTCAGGGATTTCAATTCCTCCCTGGCCAGTGTATCCTGTCTGCATGTCGTTTAGCTTTGTGTGTTGGTAACGTAGGGCCTGGAATTTTCTTGCATTAAACTGCATATTGTTGTCCTCAGCCCACCTGTATATTGCCTCCAACTCCTGATGTGCAATATTTTCAGGATTTTGTATTGTCTTAGAGACTTTTGTGTCATCTGCATAGCTAGCAAGGGTAGCTATCTGAGCAGCCAAGGGCATGTCTGAGAGGGCCACTGTGAACAGCAGTGGCCCTAAGACAGTACCCTGTGGAACACCACTTGCTATTTGCGTTTTCTTGGAGGTGGCTCCATTGGCCATTACTGCCTGACCTCTATCCTTTAGAAAGTTGTGCAGCCATTCTCCAAGTTTTCCACATATGCCCAGATTGCGCAGTTTGCGACATATCATACCACTTTCTCAAGGGCTTTTGCAAAGTCAAGATATATCACATCCATGCTTGAGTCATTCAGCAGCTGTTTTAATACCCAGTCGTAGTATTGCAGAAGCTGTGTCAGACAGTTTCTACCTGGGTGAAATCCATGCTGGGTGTCAGTCAGTTAGTCATTTTCTTCAAAGAACGGGATTAGTTTCTTGCGGACTATTCGTTTCATGACTTTATTGATATGTGATGTCAGAGAGATAGGCCTATAATTTTTAGCATCTGCTCTGCTTCCTCCCTTATGGATAGGGTATATTTTCCCTTCTTTCAGTTTGTCTGGGAGCTTACTGCTTGCAAGGAAGCTCTGGAAGAGAAGCTGCAGTGGTTTTGTAAGAGCTTGCTTGCATGATTTGAGTAGGATTGCTGGAAACCCATCCGGGCCAGCTGCTGAATTTGTGTCAACCTCATCTATAGCCAGCATTACATCTTCTTCAATGTCTATATATTCAATTCTTGTAACCTCTTTGGTTTTAGGTAATGTGGAAAAGAAATCCGCTGGTTTGTTAACTTGCCTGTGTCCTAGCGGTGTAGTGAACACACTTTAGAACTGTTCGTTCAGTATTTCACTTACCCTCCTGGGGTTTCCTGTGAGGGAGCCATCTTTTTGGACGAGGGTCCTATCTTGTGGCGTATTGAGGCTGTTTCTTTGGCAAACTTAAAGAAAGCTTTAGGGTTTGAGTTGATATTTTCTATAACCAAGCTTCTTTATTTGCTCTCTCCTTTTCATGAAACTGATGCAGACGTTTCTCAATTTCCAATAGCACTCTCTCCAAACGAAACTTCTCGCACCTTTTGGGATGCTTGCTCAGGCAGTTTGCAATCTTTGTCCGTCGTCTTATAAGGATCTTCCTTTCTCTGGATTTCCTGTTTTTGTGTATGTTGGCCTTGCACAATGGGACAGATTTGTCACATATGGCTTGTATTATGGACATGAAATGTTTGTGTTTCATGTCAATGTCTGGTGTGGAGAGACATTTAGGCCAATGTCTGGTGTGGAGAGACATTTAGGCCAATCAGATCTAAGATGTGTTACTACAAGTGCCATGCATAAGGCTTGATTGCATGCCACAAGGTCTCTCAGGAATGAGATTTTTGATTTACAGTTGCCATGCACCAGCCCTCCTATATTCAGAAGAAGTATATTTGTGATGTGTGTGTTGGTCTTAGTGGTGGCCATCCTGTATCTGTTGTTGGTGGTGGCAGGCATATCTCCTTAACTTCTTGGAGATTTTAGGTATAATTATATGAATGTGTCCATCTGTTCTAATTTAATTAAATTCTATGTCTTTGTGCAGCTGAGAATTGCTCTGCATTTTAAATTGATGTAATGATTGCATTGTTCAATTAAATGGAGTTGCATGAAACGATCGTACTGCATTACCTCTGGATATCCTGGTTGCTTATTTTGATATATATATGTATATATATATATATATATGTATATATATATATGTA
>NW_026424752.1:0-217 GCF_001194135.2 Octopus bimaculoides
CCACCATCACCACCACCACAACACACATACGTGCAAATCTGCATTGTTCTAACAAAAAGAAACAAATAAATAAAAAACCACATTGGATAATGTAATGTGAATTCCGGCGAACATTAAGGTTTAGAATGGAAAGATATTATCCCGATTGGAATGCCTTTGATCATCGATCTGCAGAGTCAGGACTGGTTGACCTAGGGGTAAACAACAGCAACAACAA
>NW_026424753.1:0-215 GCF_001194135.2 Octopus bimaculoides
GAAGAAGAAGAAGAAGAAGAGGAAGAAGAAGAAAAAGAAGAAGAAGAAAATATGTTATGACGAATAGGATTAGATGTGGTTAATGTGATAACTGAAGGGGGAGCAGGGGTGAAAATTGTGTATCTGGTAATTTGCGGTGGCGGTGGCGGTGGTAGTAATTATAGAAGCAGTAGATGATGATGATGATGATGATGATGATGATGATGATGACGACG
>NW_026424754.1:0-1269 GCF_001194135.2 Octopus bimaculoides
ATGGTCTTCTGCTCATACAGGCTCATCGTTTCATCTGATGATACGTTGCGGTGGAGTCGTGCGACTTCTTTGGTCATGTATTCTATGTTATCAAAGAGCGTTGCTCAGTGAGCTACCTTCCAACTCGTATGATGTTATCAACCTCATGTATGCAAACTTGATCAAGGGATGCATTTCGACACTTGATGGTTAAAGGATGTTGCCGAAGGGATATGATACAAAAGTCAAATGTATTTTGGATCGCTGTTAAGCCTCTGACGCCTTGTTATCGTTTTAGTTACAAGCAGTCTACGTCACTATTTATGTGGAAATTATTTGTGCTTGTCAGTATTTTTCGGGTTTTGACATCAATGGCTCGGATCTCATCAAATGTCCAATCAAGCTGCCAAAATGTGGGTATGAGTACTAGCACCACAAACACATTGTGGGCCACTGTTTTATTGAATGCAGAGAATTCTGAGGTCAAAATTTTGTTCATTCGGCTGTAATATTCTTTAGTGACAGGTGTTTTCTTACAGGTGCTATTGTAAGATATGTTTTTATTCACCTATAACATAGAAGTGTAAAGCATAATTTATTACATAATCTCTATAATAACATTATAACATTATTCGTCAGATATATAGGAAACAGTCAATCGTTGATGGAGTAGTTGATAGTGTGGTTTATAATTTTCCCTCTTTTCCCAACAACCATATAACAACATAATTTATGTAAACCGAAAAGAAGAGTAGCAATATATCAGACGAGCAGGTGATAAAACGAAAAACATAATGCCGAAAATTGGTAAAATGAACTCCAAGAACAAAGTGAATTAAAGTAAAAAAGAAAAAAAGAAGAAACGAAGAATTACTAAAAAGAGACAGAAATGTTATTTTGACATAAGATAATAGATGTTGAAAATTGTATGTATGTATGTATATATATATATACATACATACACCCCCCACATATATGTATATAATTACATATGCATTTATGCTAACGTATATATGCGTGTGTGTGTGTATGTATGTATGTATGTATGTATGTATGTATGTATATATGTATGTATGTATGCATGTATGTGTGTATGTGAAAGCACATGGCTCAGTGGTTAGAGCGTCGAGCTTACGATCGTGAGGTTGTGAGTTCGAATCCCGGACCGAGCTGCGTGTTGTGTTCTTGAGCAAGACACTTTATTTCACTCAACTGTAGAAATGAGTTGCGACGTCAGAGGTACCAAGCTGTATCGGTCTTTGCCTTTCCCTTGGATAACATTGGTGGCGT
>NW_026424755.1:0-382 GCF_001194135.2 Octopus bimaculoides
ATATATATATGCATGTGTGTGTGTGTGTGTGTATCGATGTTCACCATCACCGTTTCACAAACAGTAAGCACTGTTTGTGTGTTTAGGTTTCCGTAAGGTGGCGGTTCGGCAAAGAGACCGATAAAATAAATTACAAGGCTTAAATAAAATGTACTGAGATATTTATATTCGTTTAATTAGTTTGCAAGGCGATGCTCCAGCATTGCCGCAGTCTGCTGACTAAAACGAGTAGAAGACGAAAGACACATTACACAAACACACTGTTATCTGTTGAATGTAGGCAGAGCCAGTCTACCAGTTCTTCGCATGAGAAGATAGTGACGTAGTATAGAACACACACACATGCACACACGCACGCACGCGCGCACACACACACACACAC
>NW_026424756.1:0-391 GCF_001194135.2 Octopus bimaculoides
ATATATATATATATATATATATATATATATTTATGTGTGTATATGTACATATATATATGTGTGCGTACGTGTATGTGTGTATATGTATATCTATACACACATTCTATCTATATAAGTATACATACATAGATTATATATATTCTTTTATTCATTTATTTGCTTTAGTCACTTGACTGCGGCTATGCTGGAACACCGCCTCTAGTTTGTAAGCCTGGTACTTATTCTATCTGTCTCTTTTGCCGAGCCGCTAGATATGGGGACGTAAACACATCATCATCGGTTGTCAGGCGAATATAGGGGACAAACACAGACACACAAATACACACACAGATATATACGAAGGGCTTTCAGTTTCCGTCTACCAAATCCACTCACAAAGCTTTGGTCGGCC
>NW_026424757.1:0-239 GCF_001194135.2 Octopus bimaculoides
AAGCCTTGTAAAAAAAAAAAAAAAACTTGGAAGTTTGGGCCTCCAGCCAGGCCTTTCGCGACACCCTGAAGGTCAGGAACTTTTCAGCACCCCTCGTACATATATTGTATGTATTAGTATAACGCTCGGGAATAGAGAAAGTCTTTAACGTTTCGAGCCTACGCTCTTCAAGGAACACAGAAAGAAACAAGGAGAGAAAAAATATGTGTAGTGGTCAGCGATCTATGTATGTATGTATA
>NW_026424757.1:249-509 GCF_001194135.2 Octopus bimaculoides
GAGAAAAAATATGTGTAGTGGTCAGCGATCTATGTATGTATGTATACACACATATATACACTGCAAATCTGTATTATGCTGCAGGTTTAAGATTGATGTATACATACATACTTAATGTGTACATACAAAAGCAAGTATGGACAGTGAGAAACATATAGAGCTTATTTGTAATTGTAATACCTGGATAAAGATGAAAAATCCCTTTATACTATTATATACATACATATATATATGCTATACACACACACACACACACACAC
>NW_026424758.1:0-226 GCF_001194135.2 Octopus bimaculoides
ATATATATAAAGTGAAGCTCCTGGTTCCCAATACCGGAACATACAATTTAAGAATGAACCCATATAATTGAAATAAAGTATGAATAGCATACATGCAACCTCTCTCGCCATCAGTCTCGCATAATAATGATTCATATTAAAATCTGATTTGTCATTTGTAGTAATTTATATATAGCTGAGACATACATGCATACTTTGCATTCATGTCACTACTATACATACATAC
>NW_026424759.1:0-393 GCF_001194135.2 Octopus bimaculoides
ATATATATATATATATATATATATATACACACACACACACCCACACATATTTATATACACACACACACAGACATATTCATAAATATGTGTGTGTGAATGCATATGTATATATATATATGTATATATATATATATATATATATATATACATATATCCACTATATCATTATATTATATAATCATATATATATCGATTTAATATTGTGTATGTTGTATGGTAATAAATGATAGTACGTCACATCAGTTTTACACTGGTCTAGTTATACATGCATATACATATATATTCACATACCCATATACATACATACATAGATATGCCATAAGGTTAAACCCCTTAAACTGGCCTACCCCACTATAATATATATATATATATATATATATATATATGGCTGTG
>NW_026424760.1:0-212 GCF_001194135.2 Octopus bimaculoides
ATGTGTATATGGTTGACTAAATATGTATGCATACACATACACATACACATACATGTTTATATGTTTGTACATATGTGACTGTATGTGTGTATGATGTTTGTAGCTATGTATGTATATATGTATACATACATGCATGCACATATAAAATATATACATATACGTATACACACATACATACATGCATACATACATACATACATACATACATATAT
>NW_026424761.1:0-220 GCF_001194135.2 Octopus bimaculoides
GCGTATGTGTGTGTGTCTGCGTGTGTGTGTACATACATACATGCAAGCACGCCTGCATGCATTCATACATACATACATGCCTACATATATATGTACAAACATACAAACACACACATACCTACCTACATACATACATACATTCTTACATACACATAAACACACACAAACACACACATACATACGTACATACATATATACATACACACATACATACATACAT
>NW_026424762.1:0-455 GCF_001194135.2 Octopus bimaculoides
GCGTGTTAACGATTCTGCCGCCTTAACAATAATAACGATGGCGACTATCACTAACATTATCAAATGAGTTGACACTTCGCAAAGGTGCCCAAAACCATATGTTTGGCTTTAACACCTTCGCTGCTTGTTTTGCTTGTTTCGCAGTAAGGAACGGTGTCGGATGCTCCTGAAGAAGGTAGTGGTGGTCGCGGCGGCGATGACAAAGCAAAAAAATGAAAAGAAAAAAAAACACACACACACACAACAAAACCAGAATAAACTTTAATGTTTTTCTTTCACCCGGCATACAGTCAAAAATACGACGAACATGAAAATCTTGCCGACCCTGTTCCTTTCCGAATTATTATTTTTCGTGTGTGTTTTACAGTTGTGTAGTTTTTTGTTTTTGTTTTTTTCTAATCAGACGCTCTTTTCCTTCCAAATACATCACCATCGTCACCTACCACCACCACCAC
>NW_026424763.1:0-532 GCF_001194135.2 Octopus bimaculoides
TATATATATATATATATATATATATATATACATACCTTGGAAACTATATATATATATATATATATATATATTTATATACTTATATATGCACACGTACATAAACATGTTGAGAGCGTAAAAGTTACATACATACACACAAACACACATGTAGAGAACGTAAAAGTTACATACAAACAAACACACGTACACACATTTAATTCTATTATTCTATTATAATTGTATTATTCAGTCATTTGACAACGGCCATGCTGGAGCACCACCCGGAAAAGGTTCTAGTCGAAGAAATCGGCCCCAGGATTTAATCTTTTTTTAAAACCTAGTACTTATTCTATCGGTGTGTTTTTGCCGAACCGTTAAGCTACGAGGACGTAAACACACACATATACACACATACATACATATATATATATATATATATATATATATCGAGAAGACTTCTCATACACGACATACAGCTAGCGTGTACTTAACACAAATATATATTTCAACGTGGAAGCGGGATATATATATATATATATATATATATATATAT
>NW_026424764.1:0-510 GCF_001194135.2 Octopus bimaculoides
ACACACACACACACACACACACACACTACCCGCGACCCGGCCACTTCTATCCTGGTGGGGTGTTTCCTATTTGACATTGTTACTGAAATAAACTGGCGGAGCAGGGTGGTGGTTGTGGCGGAGAAGAAAAAAACACGCTGTTATACGATAACCGTGGGAACGGGATGTCGTCCTCCACGCAGTAACGCGCACCAGACGCACGGGCACGTGCGACTCAGTGATACATTTCACAACACAGCCCTCCCTCCTTATAATCTTATAATTGCATGCCGACACAGCACACTTCTGCGTATGTATGTACGTACATACGTACGTACGTGTGTACGTATAAATGTATGCATGTACGCATTATGGATGTATGTATGTTTTATGTATGTATGAATGTATATATGTATTATGTATGCATTAAGTATATGTACGTATTTTTACGTAGTTATGTACAATATGTTTCCTCACACGCAAATACATACCTATCTATCTATCTATCTATCTATCTATCTATCTATCTAT
>NW_026424765.1:0-453 GCF_001194135.2 Octopus bimaculoides
AAAGCACGTTATAAAAATAAAACTACTGAACAATAATAATAATAATTATTGTAGTAATGGTAGTAGTAGTAATAGTAGTAGTAATAGTAGTAGTAGTAATAGTAGTAGTAATAGTAGTAGTAGTAATAATAGTAGTAGTAATAGTGGTAGTAATAGTAGTAGTAGTAATAGTAGTAGTAGTAATAGTAGTAGTCGTAATAGTAGTAGTAGTAATAGTAGTAGTGATAGTAGTACTGGAACTAGTATTATAAATATTATTACAATTCTTATTGCTACAAGTAGTAGTAGTAGCAAAAGCGGCAACAGAAGCTACAAAAATTAGTATTAGTATTAATATTACGGGTGGTGGTCATGCCATCATTAAGGGCGAAATGTAAAAGAGAGAAGGACACGTGAACAAACATCTCCCCACACACACATCGACACACCAACACATACACACACACACACACA
>NW_026424766.1:0-283 GCF_001194135.2 Octopus bimaculoides
TTATTATTATTATTATTATTATTATTATTATTATTATTATTCAGGTGGTGTGCTGGCAGAGTTGTTAGCATGCCAGGCTAAAATGCTTACTAGTACTTTGTCTGCCACTACATTCTAAGTTCAAATTCTGCTGAGGTCAACTTTGTCTTCCATCCTTTCAGGGTCGATAAATTAAGTACCAGTGAAATTCTGGGGTCGATGTAATCGACTAGTCCTCTCACACCAAATTTCAAGCCTTGTACCTATAGTAGAAGGGATTATTATTATTATTATTATTATTATT
>NW_026424767.1:0-360 GCF_001194135.2 Octopus bimaculoides
GTATCTATGTAACACACGCACACACACACACACACACACACACAGTACACTCACACAGCAAAAAGTATCGGTGAGAGATGACATTAGCGCTGCTTGTCCGGCAATATTCAATTAATTTTCTCACAATATATATCCAATAAATTGCATATGTTTCTCCTGATTGATACGTTGAATTTCTGATCTTTCCATTTAGACAATGTAAGGCGCTCAAAGAAGTAGAAAAACACCACTCAATATTCTTCGTGATTGCCTGTCTTCGAGATAACATTTTCCAATCTGTTCCTTCTTTATTTAAGCGGTTGCATTGCCTCTTGTCACAAAGTCCAGTGCCAGTCAGAAAGTGCTAAGAAGAGAAAAACA
>NW_026424768.1:0-437 GCF_001194135.2 Octopus bimaculoides
GGCAAAAATGAGATACCTGTTGACAACGCACCTGATGAAACACATTTGCACCTACAATGCACCACAACTGTTTCTATTGCATCTCACCTGCAAGGCACCGGTGCCTGATGGGTTGAAACAATCATAGGCAATAGTAAAGTCTCATGACATTTTCTTTCTGTCTCGCATATATATATGTGTGTGTGTGTGTGTGTGTGTGTGTGTGTGTGGAGGCGCAATGGCCCAGTGGTTAGGGCAGCGGACTCGAGGTCGTGGGATCGCGGTTTCGATTCCCAGACTGGGCGTTGTGAGTGTTTATTGAGCGAAAACACCTAAAGCTCCACGACTTTCTCTCACTCTTTCTTCCTGTTTCTGTTGTGCCTGTAATTCAAAGGGTCAGCCTTGTCACATTGTGTCATGCTGAATATCCCCGAGAACTACGTTAAGGGTACACGTGT
>NW_026424768.1:1232-1955 GCF_001194135.2 Octopus bimaculoides
TATATATATATATATATATATATATATCTCACAATGTAAGAGTTGTGAAGAATGCAAAAATATATTATCTGATATAGAACTCAATATATGCTGGATAGTGTGGATGAATATATTTATTTTATAGTCATTTAATATATTTATTATAGTATATTTATTTGACAGTCTCCCTTAATGTCATAAATAGACACATACACTCACACACATGCATTACACATAGAAACACACCAAACTGATATTCTCTGCTTCCAACGCATTCCTTATCTTTAACCATTTGTCACACTATTCTCACTTTTGGCACATTTACCCATTTATGTCACGTTTATTTTTTGCCTCTCTCCTATTCTTTATTTTATATTTACTTGCACCTTGACCTCACATCTCTCTCCCCTTCTCCCCTTTCTCTCTCTCCCCTTTCTCTCTCTCTCTTTCCAGATGACCAAGCCATGCATCCATCTCTTCAGCAAGTCACCTAATCCTAATCCTCTATCATACTTTCATATCTCTCAACACTATAGCCTGCTTAGGTGAGATGATCTTGTCTATGAGGTACTTGGTGACATCACCAGTGCTGGTGCCACAGAAAAACACCCACTAGACTCTGTGAGATGGCATGTGTTACAGCAGGCATTCAGCCATAGAGACAATGCCAAAACAGACATTGGAACTCGGTGCAGTCTTTGCTCGGCTCATCATCTTAAACTATCAAACCCATACCAGCATGGG
>NW_026424769.1:0-1281 GCF_001194135.2 Octopus bimaculoides
CACACACATATATATATATGTTTGTGTGTGTGTGTGTGTGTGTGTGTGTGAATCATAATTCGTTCCCAGAAAAAATATTTTACTCATAAAATTTCTAATACTCGATAATAAATGGTAATAAAACAACCATAGAATAAAGTAAAAAAAAATGTTAACATCGTTTATAATAAAATATTAATATTATCGTTCCCTGAATCACTTACCCTCGCACTAGACTCGCGTACACTATCACTTGTGTTGACGCGATCACCGATTCACAAGCACTCGTAGACGGACTGCTAAATTTCTTTTTAAAAAGCAAGTCTAGAGTGATTTGCTTAGAAGAAGCACTTTTTAGGTCTCTATAAATTCCTCGGTAATACGCAGATGCATTTGTTATGATAGTTGCAACTTTTGCACTTCGTTCAAAATTTGGATCTTGTGCTTGAAAAATTTCAGCTCACCATACAAAAGTGTGCTCAAAATTAAAACTCGTAGACCCGGGGTCTCGTAGAGCGGGTACTCGTAAAGTGAGGTATTACTGTAAATATGCATACGTATCAAAATCAACTGACTTGTGTATCATGAAATAAGTCAACGCCGAGATTTTCAGAAGCTCTTTGAAAGGAAAGATTCCGGGGCTGTCATAAAACCATACATTTTGTTTGACTTTTAAATAATTGCCGTCATTACTTGATCCTATGTAATCTGCGATTATCATTATATCAAGCCGATATGAATACTATCACAATTGAAGAGGTCTCAAAGAACAGATGATCCTTTTTCAGGCGTTGACTAATTCGAACTTTATAACATGATATGACTTTTAGTTTTAACACGGTACGATGTAGTTTCATGAAAATGTGCATGAAATTTACTCAAAGGGTGAGCAACTAGACTGTCGCAAAACTATTGGAATCTTAAAATCAACTGCATAAATCTCTTTATTCGATTTAGCTCATGAGAAATGTAATGCTTATTTCTTCTATGTCTTATTAGTCAACGAGAAAACAAGAGACCACCGTTTGGATAGTTTATATGGGACTACAATGGTTCTGATTTCCAGAAGTAGTTACTTGCATTTATGTATCTTAACTGAACCTAAAAAATATACAGCAAAGGGATAAAGAGTTATAGCATTTGTATATATAACTCTTATACATACATACATACATATATATATATATATATAACACTTATTTATGCATGAACTCATGCATGTTACAAAGTATTTGATAAAAAATAAGGCATAAGGCACTATCACGCTATTAGATGTCAGAAGTGAAAGTAGTCGCTGTCTGT
>NW_026424770.1:0-671 GCF_001194135.2 Octopus bimaculoides
ATCATAAGCTCGGCACTCTAACCACTGAGCCATGCACCTTCACACAAATAACATATATACATATATACATATGTTGATGTGAATATCTCTTTGAATACCAAAGAAAAAGAAGATAATTTTGAACAACTGCTTCAAAACCTCCAGCTTCTATTTCAGGATTACAAATTTACATCAAGCCAATGAATTTCAACACAAATATTCTGTTTTTGTTTTAATCAGTTTTGGAAATAATGAAGAATGAAGTAAATTAGCTTTGTCCTTATTGAGCTGGTGTTTGGACACAACATGGAATCTTGATACCAATTTTAATTCCATGCATAATTTTTTTACAGCCACTTAAACAAGCAAATTTCATTTCCTTTTATTCTGTAAGTAAAAATGCTTCACCAAACTACAAAATATTCAAAAGCCTGTTCCTCATAAAAAGTTATTCTATAATACAATAAATGGAAATATAAATTTAAAACAATATTTGTGATAGAAGCAATGAATTAAAACATTGCATTGAAATTAACAGAAATTAATTAGGAAATTAATTAGTTTTTCATTGAGTAATGATAAATTATTTGCTTACTTCTGACAGATTTTTAAAGAATATTTCCAACAAATATCAGCAGATGGCTCAGTTGTAACATCAGGTAAATTCTTTCTTTCTTCTTATATTAAATATC
>NW_026424771.1:0-700 GCF_001194135.2 Octopus bimaculoides
GTCTAACAAATCGACACCAGGATTTATTCTTTGTAAGCCAAGTACATATTGTATTGGTATCTTTTGCCGAACCGTTAATTTACGGGGACGTAAACGCACCGGCATCTGTTGTCAAGCGATGGTAGGCGGTACAAACACAGACATACAAACATATACATATATGCATATATATATATATGTAAGACAAGGTTCTTTCAGTTTCCGTCTAGCAAATCCACTCACAAGGCATTGGCCGTCTCAAGGCAATAGTAGAAGACAGTTGCCCAAGGTGCTACGCAGTAGGACTGAACCCGGAACCATGTGGTTGGTAAGCAAGTTACTTACCACACAGCCACATGTAGGCTCTTTTATTCTATTATGTTTTGATTTACTTTTGTTTGACCTTTTAAATCCTTATCTATTTTGATCTTTTTTTTAAATGTCATGTTTTTGTTACATATAAATTAATTAATGATTTACATGAATTTGTTCTCCATTATCTTCTTGGTTTCCCCACAATATTGATAATTTCAATAATCCTGAAATATTCCATATTTGATATGGATAAAAACTTGTGAAAGAATTTTGATGATATAATAGCTAATAAGAACATGACTTCATTGAACTAAGTATACACACACACACAATCACACACACACACACACGCGCAAACATCTGTATCTATATATATATATATACATATATATATATACACACATAT
>NW_026424772.1:0-242 GCF_001194135.2 Octopus bimaculoides
TTTGAAAGTCTTTCGGTGCCAAAAACACTACATAAAACATAAATGAAAACCGGTGCCCCCGTTTTAAAATAGATCCCTTTAGTGGAATGTTTAAAATAGGTGAAGAAATCTCTGCCTCTTTAGGCTGCATTTGAAATTAAACTGCGGTGTTACAGTATTTCATTTCAAAAGACAAAGCGATAATAATAAGCTAGATTTATTCTTTTATTGAGAAAATTGGAAGATTACAGTGGTAAAAGAAA
>NW_026424773.1:0-1153 GCF_001194135.2 Octopus bimaculoides
TAATAATAATAATAATAATAATAATAATGGAGGTACCTTTATTAATAATAAGAGTCAGGCCTGTAGGAGTAAGAACATAATGACAGTAAATGAGGTAAACCCTAGGAGAATAAAATTTGAAGGACCCAATGCGAAAGTCAAAAATATAGTATATCAATGTAAAATAAAGACCCAAACAGGTATCACGAGATATATTGGGTGTACTTCAGGACAGGTATGTAGGAGAATATTTAATCACTTCACGACCTTTAGAGATAGAAAGAAAATAGCTACCACCAGTCTTAGCAAATACATCTGGGATCTCAAAGAAAATAATAAACAGTATTCATTAGAATGGTCAACAAATTAACGAATAATGCTCTGAAATGTATGCATATCCTAAGAAGCACTTTTCGTTGGTATAAATGATTTTAGGATGTGAGCGAGTACAGCACGGTATCTCATGTATGTTTGTGTATGTGTATTTATGTGTATATATGGAAGTGTGCATATATGTATATATAGGTGTATGGAGATAAGGATATGTATATATGGGTATGAGTGTGTGTATGTGTATAGGTATGTGTGTGTATATATGTATATATGTATGTATGTGTGTGTATGTGTGTGTGTATATATATATATATATATATATATATATATATATGTATATATATATCTGTATATGTGTGTGTGGGTGTATATG
Organism: Octopus bimaculoides; assembly: GCF_001194135.2. Classification (NCBI taxonomy): domain Eukaryota; kingdom Metazoa; phylum Mollusca; class Cephalopoda; order Octopoda; family Octopodidae; genus Octopus; species Octopus bimaculoides. The sequence goes on from NW_026424773.1 coordinate 686, forward strand.
TGTATATGTATATATGTATATGTATATATATGTGTATACGCATGTGTGTGTGTATGTGTATGTATATATGTGTATATATATGTCTATGTAAGAGTGCGTAGGCATACATATATACATACTAAGTTATAAGACAAAATTTAGTCTGGAATTAGGTAGACTGATGCATGAAATACTAGTGGAAATCTGGAGATACACTTGAACTTTAGTGGAATTAAAACATTAAGTTAAACTACAATGGATACCTAACTATAACTAAAAAGACACAGTAGATATAATTTAAGGAGGGGATAACTATAGGTAATGGGTCAGTTAAAAATATCTCACATAGAACCCCAATTTATCCATTAATAAGAGGCAACCTATAATAGTACAACCTATAATAGTACAGACATTAAGGTCTGGGCAACCTATAAGTGTCGGTTATGTAAGTCCCAATATAGGATTATTATTGTTATTATTATTATTAAT
>NW_026424774.1:0-208 GCF_001194135.2 Octopus bimaculoides
CATGTAGATTTGCTGTTCTCATATACTTGCATCATAAAATCTTCCTTTCACTTGGAAAAAAAATCCTTTAGTTGCCAACAGAGGTAAAAGGTCCCTGAATTTCCTCCATCCTATTCTTATTCTGGATATTACACTCTTTGTACATCCTCTCCCACTAATAATTTGGTTTCACACACACACACACACACACACACACACACACACACAC
>NW_026424775.1:0-238 GCF_001194135.2 Octopus bimaculoides
CACACACACACACACACACACACACATTGACTGCTATATATACATATATGTGTGTGTATATGTATGTATGTAAATATATATATTTATATAAATACATACATACATACATATATATGTATGGGTGTGTGTATATTTATATGTATATCTATATCTCTCTCTATATATATATACATACACACACACACACTATATATATATATTACATATAAGAGACGGGTGTAGATAGATAGATATACAT
>NW_026424776.1:0-412 GCF_001194135.2 Octopus bimaculoides
ATAGTTTAGGACAATCAGTAAGTTGTCATAATAGTACTCAGAGTTTCAAATGGCTATTAAAGGCAATAGACACTATAATAGCCAATGAGATTTCATCATAACTCTATGCTCCGGCATTTGAAACTCTGACAGCTTAATGATTGTCTTAAACTATCCATGTATAAATAATCCTCTATTTATCTAATATCGAGGTCTCATTCTTTTATACTGTCACTTATTATTATTATTATTATTATTATTATTATTATTATTATTATTATTATTATTATTATTATTATTATTATCATTTTATATATATATATATATATATATATATATAATTGAAGAAACTGGAATCAAAAAGGAGTACAGTTGGACATTTGTTTATTATTCATTACAATTGTTTTAATGTAACATAGGTCTCCAAGAAAAC
>NW_026424777.1:0-434 GCF_001194135.2 Octopus bimaculoides
CACACACACGCACGCACACACATGTATTACAACACACATATACACACGTACACACACACACACACAGACCCACACGCAGTATAACTCTCATAGAGATACGTGCACACACGCACGTAAACACAGACACGCGCAAATACACACGTACACACAAATACACACGCGTTATAACTCACATATACACGTAAGCACACACACACACAAACGCACACAAATACACACGTGTTATAACACACATACACACGCGTTATAGGACACATAACAATGTACACACAAATACACACACGTTATAACTTACATACATACGCGTGTTATAACTCACATATACACACGTAAATACACACAAACACTGACGCGTTATAACACACACATACATACATACACACTCACACACAGAAATACATACGCGTTATACCATATACACACGTACACACACA
>NW_026424778.1:0-245 GCF_001194135.2 Octopus bimaculoides
TTTGCATATATGTGCGTTTGTGTGTATACATATATCTGTATATGTGCATGTATATACATATATATTCATTTACATATATGCATATATATATACATATACATATATATACGTTTATATATACATGTCTATATATGTGTATATATTTATACATGTATATGTGTATATATATATACATAAACTAATACATATATATACATATAAATATATGCACGTATATACATATATATATATATATATATATATAT
>NW_026424779.1:0-353 GCF_001194135.2 Octopus bimaculoides
TACACAACTAACATATGTAATTAATATACACTCCAACACTGTTTCAGCTTATGTATTTATATACACACATACATACATACATACACAGATATACACATGTATGTGCTAGTATACACATAATGCTTGTTGTTTCTATTGTGTTTCAGAGGTGTGTGTATATATGTAGTCATGCAGACAATTTGTTGTCTAGAAAGAAAAAGGTTGTAAGGGATACACATACACAGTATTTCACTGTATACATACATGTGAACATGCATGTATGTACATAAGCGTGTATATACATATGTGTGTGTGTGCATGTATGCAGTGCAATAATATATTAAGTACATAGTGTGTAATTACAGAGAAAAAAA
>NW_026424780.1:0-484 GCF_001194135.2 Octopus bimaculoides
TAGATGTATGATGGTTGAGAAGCAAGTTTCTTAACCACACAGCCACCTGCACATATATGTGTGTGCATGCACACAACAAAGGTTGAATAAAAAATAAGTGCAAGAACATCACAATAAAATAAGAGGTGAGAGACATTATATGTGTATGTGTGAGTGTGTGTATACACACACACACTCACGTACACAGCCCTGAGACAATAGCTTATCAAATATTCAATAGACATAGATTCAATTTTATATTCTAACAACAAAAATTAATTTGTTTCACAATAATGAGTACTTCTCATGTGAAATATCTATCAACAGCTAAAATGAAGATCAAGAAGGAGATCTGTAAATATTTATAGGATATTTACTGTACTTCACGGAACTTCCAAAACAACTGAAGAATTTCAAAGAAATTCCTGTTATGTAATAAAGTATATTCAGTTTGTAGGTAGAATAAAGTATATTCAGTTTGTAGGTAGAATAAAGTTAGGTAAAT
>NW_026424781.1:0-317 GCF_001194135.2 Octopus bimaculoides
CATAAATATATACATTAACATGTTTATATGCATGTTTGTAAATATGTGTCTATACGTGTATATGTATATGTATATATGTATGTATGCATGTATGTATAAAGGTATCTATATTCATATATACACGCATATATATAAACATACCTACATATATAGATATATAGATAGATACATACATACATATATACATACATACATTTATATATGTTTGCATGCATATTCTTATATATATGTACGCATACATTTATATCTATATACCTATGTGAATGAGAGAGAGAGACGTGTGTGTATGTGTGTGTATGTGTGTGTGTGTGTGTGTG
>NW_026424782.1:0-405 GCF_001194135.2 Octopus bimaculoides
TCGGACGGCCGGCTTTGTCAGTGAGCGAGTCATTTCATTTCACCTATTTCACAATGCTCCAAGCACCCACCTGAATGTATGATCGCGAGTGATAGTGAGAGCCTACTGAATGATAGCGTAGCCCCCTTTACGTTCAGCTATCACACACTGGACATTTCTCTGGGTCGCGACACCATTGGTTTCTAAAACAAATAGCGGCACAATGAAAATTTGTAAGATATTCCAAAGATTCGCCATCTGAGATTCTTTAAATCAGTGGTTCTCAACCGAGGTCCATATGGTCTTTGGCGGTCCATGTAGGATCTTGTTAAAACTTTTCTACTATAAATTTCTTATACATCTACAATATACAAAATATTTTACTCTTTTACTTGCTTCAGTCATTTGACTGCGGCCATGCTGGAG
>NW_026424783.1:0-259 GCF_001194135.2 Octopus bimaculoides
TATATATATATATATATATAATAGAAAAATGTCACAAAATTAAAATAGAAACTACACGTGGACATGTAAGAAGACGTGTAAAGTAAGAAGAAAAATAAGCGAAACTACATATTCGAAATCAAAAGAAGTAAAGGTTATTTATGAAAAGTAATGATACATATATGCAATTAGATGAACTGAAGTAGGAATAAAAGTACGAAAAGTCATTTTTGTGAATTGTTAAAGAGATTCAAAGGCATACCGGTTTCGTAAAATTACT
>NW_026424784.1:0-1100 GCF_001194135.2 Octopus bimaculoides
AAGAATAAGTCCTGGGGTCGATTTACTCGACTAAAGATGATGCTCCAGCATGGCTGCAGTTATATGACTGAAACAAGTAAAAGAATAAAATAATATATATATATAATATATGTATATATATGTGTGTGTGTGTATGCTTGAGTGTATATATATATATGCTTGTGTGCTTCTGTGTATGTATGTATATATATATATATATATATATACATACATACATACATATAAGAGGGATGACTACTAAGTGGACATCCATTTTGCTAGAAGTAGACCACCAATGGTCTTACCACTAAGAAAAGATTGTTCGCAAGTAAATTCAGCAAACACTAGAACGTAAGCTACATAGGTGGTCTATATCTAGCAAAATGGATGTCCACTTAGTGGTCAACCCTCTTATATGTATGTAATATAATTTTTCTGAATCTTCAGATTTGTTCAATATGCTAGGGGCCACTGGTTTTAAACTGATATTAATCAAATTAATAATCAATTTTTCACCCTTATTATTTAAATTTACATATATATATATATATATATATACATATATATATATATATATATGTGTGTGTGTGTGTGTGTGTGTGTGTGTGTGTGTCTCCTTCATTGAACACTAATCTCAGCTTGCAAAGACCTGTTGGGGCAAGCAAAAGCGAAATCGTGATGGCACCTGCGCCCAGCATTGCCTTCCTGGCACTTGTGCCGGTCGCACGTGTAAAGATATTCAAGCAAGATTGTTACCAGTGCCGCAGGACTGGCTTTCGTACCGGTGACACGTAAAAGCACCCACTACACTCTCAGAGTGGTTGGCGTTAGGAAGGGCATCCAGCTGTAGAAACGCTGCCAAATCAGATTGGAGACTGGTGCCGCCATCTGGTTTGTCAGTCCTCAGTTAAACCGTCCAACCCATGCTGCCATGGAAAGTGGACGTTAAACGATGATGATGATGATGATGATGATGATGATGATACATACAACAGGCTTCTTTCAATTTCTTTCTATCAAATTCACTCACAAGGTTTTGGTCTGCTTGGGGCCATAGTAAAAGGCACTTGCCCAAGGTGGGACTGAATCCGAAACCATGTGGTTGGGAAGCAAGCTTCTTA
>NW_026424784.1:1110-1938 GCF_001194135.2 Octopus bimaculoides
TTGCCCAAGGTGGGACTGAATCCGAAACCATGTGGTTGGGAAGCAAGCTTCTTACCACACAGCCATGCCTGCACCTACACACACACACACACACACACAAATACACACACACACACATGCACACACACACGCACATACTATATGTGTGTGCATGCATGTGTGTGTGTAGGTGTATATACATACACACACTCAGAATATATACATATACACATATGTATGTATACATGTATATAGTATATTTTACATTTTCGAACATCAAACATTAAATTCATCCCCAGGGCTGGGGGGGGGAGGTAGAGATAAAGTAAATTTTATTCTATAACCAGGGGGTGGGGTGATGGCGTGTGTGCCTATCACAAGAATCGAACCCCCCACAGCATCATTGATTTAGTTAGCTTATTGAGTGATTGCCTGTTGCCCTGGACAAATGTAACTTCTTAAGTAGCAACGAGGGAGAGAGTTGGGGGGAAGAGAAGCAGAGGGGGAGGGGGAAATGAAAAGTGTTAAAATGGGAAGGTTATGGAAGGTTATGTAGCACTTACCTCCCTTTGTGTGTGATTGACCAAACATGCTGCGGACTGATTGGTCAAGCATGTTTAACAACATGTTACAGTGTGGACGTGTGTGTGTGTGTGTGTGTCTGTGTGTGGATGTATGAGTCTCTAAATATGTCTTTGTATACATATATATATATATATATATACACACACTTGTATGCACATCTATATACACAATATATATACACACACACATATATGTATACATGCGCATACATACGTTCATATATGTATATGTGTGTGTATCTATGCATATATATATATATATATA
>NW_026424785.1:0-669 GCF_001194135.2 Octopus bimaculoides
ATATATATATATATATATATATATATATATGACGGCTTCTACATAGTTTCTGTCTTCCAATTTCGCCGAGAGGCTCTACTGTGGAAGATAACTGATCAAGATGCCGCGCGATGGGACTGAACACGAAATCACGTGGCAGCGAAGCCACCTTGTTACACACAGCCGCGACTGTCTGTCTAGCGTTAAAGTACATTTGACCTTGCGCTCAACCGGAAGTGACTATCAACCATGCGTAGAAATAGATTTCTACGGCAGAAACACTTGTAAATTTCGCTTCGTCGATTCATCTTTATAAAACTCGGTCTTTGCGCTTATTCGCGGGAAATGTTTCGCAAAATAACGAAAATAATATAATATTTCTCTCTCGCTCTTTCTCTCGTATTTAATTAATTTAATTAGTTAATCCTTAAAATCATTAACTCGTTTCATTTATTACACAGGAGATATAACAGGGGCTTGGCCTTTAATTATAACGAGCGTAATCGATGTTCTGTTTGATACAACTTTTATCGATCAGTTATTGAACGCAAGAAATGAAACAAAAAGAAAAATGGTTTCGGGAGAAAATAGACTTAACTAAAACGGTTCATACACCACCATTATTTTGCTCAATGATTCGATGCCGAAAACGCCGGGCGATATACAGACGCACAGACACAAAAACCAAAC
>NW_026424786.1:0-428 GCF_001194135.2 Octopus bimaculoides
TATATATATATATATATATATATATATATTATGGCGGTGTTCCAGCATGGCCGTAGCCATGTGACTGAAACAAGTAAAAGAATATATATAAGTAACAGGTTTGCTGCAGGAAAAACTGCAATAGAAAATACATTCATACAGGTAAAAAAATGTTGTACAGATAGGAAATACAAATATATACAAATAAAACCATTTCACATTTACTAGACTGAAAACTGTTGTCTATGTGAGATGAAAATACTACAATTAACTTCTATTAACCGAAACCTGGATTTCTTGAATTCAAGAATAAACATATTCGACTGAAACTCTAAATCTGTCACATGTATATAGGTTGCTGACGTGGCTATCACCAATATTTTCGGTTCTTGGCAATCGTTCCTGCTATTTCCAGTACATCCGTTCCTTCTCCTTCTTCTTCTTCTTCT
>NW_026424787.1:0-245 GCF_001194135.2 Octopus bimaculoides
TCCATGCAGTGGTGAACCATATGGAATCCAGTACAATTGCCTTGACACACTGTGCCCTTTCAACTGCCCAGTCTATTCACATATAATCGAGGATTCTGGCAGTGAAGGAAATTTGGTCAGAGCATGATCTTTGCTTTCTGTTTGGATATATTCATGGTAGAGTGCCATGCTAGCACAATGGTGTTAGGGAAATCATCGATGCTACAGCTATTTCTGTGTGCATTTGTTGATCCCTCTGCTAGTCC
>NW_026424788.1:0-243 GCF_001194135.2 Octopus bimaculoides
GTATGGTATGACTGTGTCAATGCCGTCGTTATTGCAACTAATTAAGTAGGTTGTGAGGGTAGAACATAGCGGAAGGAGAGAAAAGGAGAAGTGCGGAAGAAGGAGTGAAATCAGATTGCAGAGGTCAGTAGGTGCAGTTAGCAGCCAAGAGACTGTACTGTAAATCTTACTACTAATGCTGCTAAACTCGCATGCACACACACACAAACACACACAAGCACACACACACACACACACACACAC
>NW_026424789.1:0-692 GCF_001194135.2 Octopus bimaculoides
AAAGAAAGAAAGAAAGAAAGAAAGAAAGGAAGGAAGAAAGAAAGAAAGAATGAATGAAATAAAGAAAGAAAGAAAGAAAGAAAGAAGGAAAGAAAGTAAGAAAGAATGAATGAATGAATGAATGAATGAATGAAGAAACGAAACAAAGAAACAAAGACGGGAAAAGAAAGAAACGGGAAGGCAAGATAGAAATAAAGTACACAGAAGAATGAATGAATGAGTCTGAGAAGAGGATGAAAGCGATAGAGAGAATGAAAAACAGGCGATAAAAGAGAAGGAGGGAATAAAAATAAAAAAGGGAAAACAAAAGAAATTAAGAAAATAATAGAAATATACGAAGAAAAAAAGAAAATAACCAAGAAGGAAAAATAGAAAGAATAACGAGTGAAAATGAATCAATCAATCAATGAATGAGACAGAAAGAGAAAAAGTGGAATGGGATAGAGAGAATAAGGGAAAAGTGAGTATGGGAAAAGAAAATAGGTGAAAAAAGCAAAAGTATTAAGAAACCCAAAAATTATACGAAGTGAAAGAAAGAAAGAAAGAAAGAAAGAAAGAAAGAAAGAAAGAAAGAAAGAAAGAAAGAAAGAAAGAAAGAAAGAAAGAAGAATGAAAGAAAAAGAAAAAGAGAGTAGGAAAGAAGGATAGATAGATAGATAGATAGATAGATAGGTTTCTTTATTAGCCACACA
>NW_026424790.1:0-336 GCF_001194135.2 Octopus bimaculoides
TACATAATTAAATAAATATATATATATAAATAAATAAATATATATATAAATATATAAAAAAGATAAATATATATATAAATAATAAAATAAATATATATATCAATAAAAAATAAATACATATATAATTTTAAAAATTAATAAATATAAATAAACAAATAAATATATAATTAAATAAATAAATAAATATATAAATATATAAATAAATATACATACTTATAAATAAAAAAATATATATAAAGAAATAAAAAAATAAATAAATATATATATAAATATTAAAAAAATTAATAAAAATAAAAATAAAAAATAAATAAATATGTATATAAGTAAATATATATA
>NW_026424791.1:0-309 GCF_001194135.2 Octopus bimaculoides
TATTTATATTATAACATAATATACTATGAATATAATATAATATAATATAAGTTAACATAAAAAATCATTAAAAACCAAGAGAGTGAAGAATATGTTTCGACTTATGTACATTATTTGATTTATAAACAATTCAATCCACTTAAATAAGTTTCATCAAAGCTATGGTTTAAAGACAGAAGAAATTCCGTGTGAAAGGACGGCTGGATTGTAAAAAACTAATATGTATATATATACGTATATATATATGTGTGAGTAAAAATAAATATAAATACAAAAAAAGGGTTTTGTATGATCGTGTATAGAGGAATA
>NW_026424792.1:0-287 GCF_001194135.2 Octopus bimaculoides
GTATTATGAGCGACGGAAGCTGTAGTACTTCAAAATAGTATTCAGGATATTATACTTAATGCAGATATACTGTTCAAAACCTAGAAGCTGTGGTATTCGTCGCGAGAGAGCTTCTATAGACGTCGAGCGTTAAAGAGCATAGTAAGTGCACACGTAGTGATTCCCTGAAACAAGTACAATAGTTTACAGGCTTTCAACAGAAAATCTGCAGCGACTGTAATATACAGAATGCCATATATCCAAACACACATAGGTACACAAACACATATGTAAGCGTGTATGTGTGT
>NW_026424794.1:0-214 GCF_001194135.2 Octopus bimaculoides
CAAACAACAAGTCCCTGTTGTCGGCTGAGATTGGATTTCGAGACAAATGGGTGGCTTTCTTCTTGCTATATTCCTCGCAATAACTATCATCGTCATCACCCTCATCTTCATCGTCATCATCATCAACGTCTTTGTCAGGATCATTAACATCGTCATCGCTGTCATCGTCGTTGTCATCGTTGTGGCCATTGTCACGGTTATTGTCATCGCCATC
>NW_026424795.1:0-210 GCF_001194135.2 Octopus bimaculoides
ATGTATATATGTATAGATCGATAGACAGATATATATATATATATATATATTTAAATGCAAATGTCTATACTTACGTACATACCTAGGCGTGTGAATATCTCTTTATCAATTTATCTATCTACCTATCTATCTATCTACCTATCTATCTATCTATCGCTCCCTCTCTCTTTATCTCTCTCTCTTTCTCTCTCTCTCTTTCTCTCTCTCTCT
>NW_026424796.1:0-647 GCF_001194135.2 Octopus bimaculoides
ATAGATAGATAGATAGATAGATAGATAGATAGATAGATAGATCAAAGAACGAACGGGCGAGCTAATGGAGAAACATCACTAACATATCAAAGAGCGCGCGCGCACACACGCAATACGCGCATGCTCACACACAAATGGCATTCTACTTATTGAAGCATATACCCGTACATTAATATTTTCCCTTCTAGTGAAAGCAATAGCAGCAGCCAAATTATCAGTTGTTGTTGATGGTATTGCTGTTGTTGTTGTAGAGAGGGGGATGGTGGTGAGTATGGAGGATGGTGGTGGTGGTGGTGATGGCGGCGGTGGCGTTGTTACCGTTGTAATTTTAACATCATTCGTAAAAAGCCGAGATTCAGATTCCATTAAGTTGTGAATATTTAAAGAGTCGGTGCATCAAATGAAATTCATTGAAAGTCAGCAGCCAATCAGTTTCCACGACCTATGTGTGTGTGTGTATGTGTGTGTGCCTGTGTCTGTGTGTGTGCGTGCGTGTGTGTGTGTCTGTATGTGTGTGTGTGCGTGCGTGTGTGGATGTGTATGTGCGTATCTATATGTGTGTATGCTCGTGTGGTGTGTGAGTGTGTGTGCGTACTTGTGCGTGTGTGTGGGTACGTGAGCTTTGATGTTCATTTGTGTGTATGTGA
>NW_026424797.1:0-356 GCF_001194135.2 Octopus bimaculoides
ATACACATACATATATATATATATACATTATATATATATATATATATATAGACAAATATATATATATATACTCATATATACATACATAAATGTATATACATAAATATACACGTATATGTATACGTACACATATATATATATACACACATATATGTATATATATATATACATGTATAGATTCATATATGTATATATACACATGTATAGATATACGTATATGCATATATATATACATACATATATATCAGTACATGTACATATATGTATATATACATACACATATATATACATATAGCTATACAGATACATATATATGCACCAGCATGACCGCAGCCACTTGGCTGAAACACATAAAT
>NW_026424797.1:366-616 GCF_001194135.2 Octopus bimaculoides
GCTGAAACACATAAATAAATAAATAAATAAATATACATATATATATATATTCATACATATACATATACATACAAATATATATACACATATATATATTCATACATACATATACATACATATATGTACATGTATATATACGTACAAATATACATACATATATATACAAAGCTATATACACACATACACATAAATGTAAACACACATAAATACATAATGATATGCACATATATTTATACACATACGTATAGAT
>NW_026424798.1:0-295 GCF_001194135.2 Octopus bimaculoides
TGAAAGTTGGTGTGCATCAGGGATCTGTGTTATCACCATTGCTGTTTGCAATAGTGGTTGATGTGATGATGGAGAGTACAAGAGAGGAATTGATAATGCGCAAAGGTGTCAGGTAATATTGAGTAAGTGCTATGAACAGACTATAATTAAGCTCCACACTCAGTGATTATGCGAATGATGAGTCCAACGTAGGTCATGTATCAGCATGTGTATATATAAAAAAATTAACAGAATGAGGTAAAAACCCAAGGCTGTGAAGGATTTCAGAACATTTATAAAGAGAAGGTCTTACAGC
>NW_026424799.1:0-387 GCF_001194135.2 Octopus bimaculoides
TATATATATGAACACAGAGAGAGAAGTGAAAAGAGAGAGAGAGAAAGAGAGGAGCATGGGTGGATAGAGAGAGGGATCTATATATAAATAGAAAGAGTAAGAGAGAAGGGGATGTGTGTGTGTGTATGTGTGTTGGAAAAAAAAGAAATAAGGTGATAGAGTGAAACAAGGAAATGAGATGGGAAAGAGGTGAAGAAAGTTGTGGGGAGAAAGAAAGAGATGAAAAGGAAAAAGTGGGTGGAGTAAATGGAGAAGAAAGAAAAGAAGAAAGAGATCAGAGAGAGAAATCAAGCAGAAGAAAGAGGTGGGTGAGAGAAAGAGAGAGTGAAAAGAGAAAGAAGATGTAAAGGAGAGACAGTAGATGAAGAAAACGCTAATCTTTGGCTG
>NW_026424801.1:0-233 GCF_001194135.2 Octopus bimaculoides
TGTGAATTATGTTCTATGGAAATATATGAAATTTTTAAACTTAGAAATAACCCTAATCTAATCAATAATAGATTAGGCCTCAGGGTATCGTGTGTACACTGCTCTACTCGCACTTTTAAATTTAAAAAAAAATAGTTTTTATAAAGTAATTAAAATTATCAAATTATAGTATTTTAACTTCTTCCATGGTCATCTAGGGTTATTAATTAGCACATATTTTAAATTGGAAATTG
>NW_026424802.1:0-463 GCF_001194135.2 Octopus bimaculoides
TATGTACATAATTATAACTTTTTCTTTAGAAAATCATAGAAAGTATGGAAGTGCTCGAGTCAAACCCGATACGCTAGACAAGTTCAAGAGATACAAGGAAGAAGTTCAACTCAGGCATACTACGACTGGTGTATACATATACGGATTTAATAAAAAGAATTGTGTAAAGTATATATTAATACATCCAAAATATACAAATATAAAAATATATATGAATGTTAAAAATATACAAGGCAAATAAATATATACATATATAAATATACATAAAAAATATAGATAAATATGTAGATGAGGATAATGAAATATAGAAAGATATTTTGCTTAAAAAGCATGGAATGCAGGTAGTAATAAATATTTAAAAAGAGTTTTTGGTACCATACTTAAATGAAATGAAGTATTCCAACGATCGTTTCAAGGGTTCATTCCGAGAGTACATGTGAATTTCCGATTAACTTCGAAGGAA
>NW_026424803.1:0-424 GCF_001194135.2 Octopus bimaculoides
TATTTCAGATATTTATATATTATTACGATTATTATTTGTAAATACTAGATATATATCACTGTCTCTGTTTTGCATTCCAGAAATTGCTTCTCTCACTATATATTAAGATCAATTAGGAATAGTATATTTGAAACAAAACAGATTTCAGCGCTGTAATTGCCTTGATATCACCATAGTTTTCTCTCTTGAAATATTGTTAAGTTGACTGGCGTTTCTCTTGCGTCAGGCATTGTTTCTTACAAGACAAGACACAAACACAGCCGTACAATGTAAAATTCATTGTGGCCTAATGACCTGTTCCGTTTATGTACAGTGAAGAATACGAAGAAGAAGAAGAAAAAAAATGCAAAAACATATATAAGTACGGGTCTTTATGTATGTTTGTATGTTATTATTACTATTGCCTCTGTTTCTTCTTCTCCTC
>NW_026424804.1:0-303 GCF_001194135.2 Octopus bimaculoides
AAAAGGACGTATTTATCACATTTTTATTGTATATATGTATGTACTGTATACAGATAGAAACGCACATATATACGTAGTGATGCAATAAAATTTAAATGAGAATAAACCTTCTCTCTCTCTCTCTTTCTCTCTCACACACACACACTCACTCACATAATACACATACAGGTAAATATCCATACATATATACTTGCATATATACTTACTTGCATACATACATGCGTGCATATATATTTATATACATACTTACGTGCATACATACATACATACATGCATACATACGTACGTACATACATACATACA
>NW_026424805.1:0-292 GCF_001194135.2 Octopus bimaculoides
GAGGAACGTGAAATAAAATGTCTTGCTCAAGGACACAACGCGTCGCTGCGAATTGAACTCACGATCTTACGACCGTTAGCCGAATACCCTAACCACTAAGCCATATGTCTTCATACTCATATATATACATACATGTATATATATACTTACATACATACATACATACATACAAAAATACCGTTATTGACGTTGAAACTCCAATGAGGGAGACTTGGATACAGGTTAGAAACCGGCTCTTTCTAAATTGGCAAGAAATCTTGAAAAAAAACTGAACAATGACATACATACGAAT
>NW_026424806.1:0-346 GCF_001194135.2 Octopus bimaculoides
TAATAATTATTATTATTATTATTATTATTATTATTATTATTATTATTAGACACTGCAAAGACTAAGCAACGGGAAGGCACCTGGGCACGACAAGATCCCCGACTTCTGGTTAAAACACCTGACAGGATTGCATAAAAAGCTGGCAGAAAACTTTAACAACATACTAGCAGAGCCAGAGACAATGCCTGAATGGCTCACGAAAGGGAAAACCATCTTAATTCCCAAATCCACGGAAACGGAGAAACCACAAAACTATAGACCTATAACCTGTCTCCCTACGATCCATAAAGCCTTTGCTGCAATAATATCGCAGAGATTAAGTAAGCACCTGGAAAATAACAACCTG
>NW_026424807.1:0-238 GCF_001194135.2 Octopus bimaculoides
TATATATATATATACACACACACACCGTATTGTTAAATTCCGTTAAATTCCGTTAATTTCCGTCTGACGAGGTGGTCCTATATCGATCTGGTCAAACATATACGCACTGTAATTTATGATTTGTGATTATTTATCGATTCCGATTATCGATCGCTGAAACGATCGTAATGCATATGAAATGAATGAAATAATACTCACACCATCCTTTCTCTTATTCGTTCATATTATAAATAAATAC
>NW_026424808.1:0-671 GCF_001194135.2 Octopus bimaculoides
CACACATATGCATGATAGGCTTCTTTCAGTTTCCTCCACTCACAATAATTTGGTTGGTCCGAGGCTATGGCAGAAGGTGCCACGCAGTGCAGCTGAACCCGAAACTGTGTGGCTGGAGAGCAAATTACTTCGATAATGAACTTCCTTAAATGAGAAATTCGAAATACGAATTCGTAAATACAAATTGGAAATGCGATTAGTAAATCAGAGTAGCGACCATAAATTCTCTCTAATTATAACGGAACGGAATGAAGCAATTTCGCGTATTCCAAACCAGTGTGGTATACAAAGACATTCCCGCACACCCTATGCAAATGATTATGAATCTATCTATCTATCTATCTATCTATCTATCTATCTATCTATCTATCTATCTATCTATCTATCTATCTATCTCTGTGTCTGTCTGTCTGTCTTATCTATGGGTAAATGACACTCGCCTAATTTTACTACAAATTTTACTGGTTTTGATCAGCTTCTTAAGCAATAATAAACACGTGTACATACACACATAATACGGTGTAACGTGATTGTGTGTATATGAGTTCGCGTGCGTGTATGTGTAAACAGAAGTATGGTTCATGATTTAAGTTTCGCTAAATAAGTTCATCCTCACAACAAAGTTTGTTATAATTTATGTGATTATGTATATATATATATATATATATATA
>NW_026424809.1:0-441 GCF_001194135.2 Octopus bimaculoides
GAGAGAGAGAGAGAGAGAGAGAAATGTATATTAAGATGTGTTCTACAATCGTGACTTAAGATGGCATTTATGCTGTCACAAAAGGAGCCATTAAAGAAAAAAAAACCCACCAAATAAATGAGCAAATGGTCACAAATAACACTAATAAGTAAAAACAACTGTCACTCCTGTTATATCACTTCAAGTCATGAATACAGCGTTGCAAATGCATTAAACACCTATTACAAATGGATTCGTGATAACATAATCATTATGGATAACTAATACATGCTAATTATGAATAATTAAACCGTTAATGAAAAAGATATCATTAATAGCATACTACATAAATATTAAAATTAAAAACCTCGAGTGGCTGTGTGGTAAGTAGCTTGCTTACCAACCACATGGTTTCCGAGTTCAGTCCCACTGCGTGGTACCTTGGGCAAGTGTCTTCTACTA
>NW_026424810.1:0-464 GCF_001194135.2 Octopus bimaculoides
ATATATATGCGCACTAACACATAGACTCATACATGTTACACCAATTTTATATTACAAAAATAGTTCTAAACTACGTTTTCTTTTTCTGACATCATTCTACCGCTCTCTAGATCTCTTACCACCCGACGGCTACACTTATTCTAATATATCTTCTCTAATATAGTTATACGCATTTCCTTCACATTCAAAGTTTACAAACTGGAAAAAAGTTAGTTTTAATTCGATTGACTCAGTAATGTTACTCTGCTTCTTCTACGTCTTTTCCAACAAATACCCTTGACAGAGATTGCAGTATTTTGTTGAGTACATAATGTTCAAAGTCTGTCATTGATGTTGATTTATCGATTATATTTAGTGTTTCATGAATATATGCAATATTTCAATCCTCTAAATTTGCATTTACTTTCTTCACAAACAAACTTGTGTATGCAAACAAATACATATGTATGTATGTATGTATGTAT
>NW_026424811.1:0-410 GCF_001194135.2 Octopus bimaculoides
TAAAGGTGGTACTCCAGCATGGCCACAGTTAAATGACTGAAACAAGTAAATGAGAAAATATTATGCGGGTTTAGAAGGGAATACTGTGACTGTAGAAAAGATAAAATGTCCTAAACTGGAATGTGTTTGTTTGTTGTTCTGCTGTGGCTCGGGCCAAACAGCAGCTGTAGCAGCGGCAGCGGTAATAATAGGCGCAATAACAACGGCATAGCCAGCAGCAACAGCATAAGAACCAACAATAGCGCCTACAGCAGCAGTAACTGAAACAACAACGGAAGTAGCAACAAGAACAGCAGCAACCACCGAAAAGGAAAAAACAATTGTTGCTGCAATAACAACGTCATCAACGACAACCACCACATCATTCTTTTACTCTTTTACTTGTTTCAGTCATTTGACTGCGGCCATGC
>NW_026424812.1:0-510 GCF_001194135.2 Octopus bimaculoides
AGAGAGAGAGAGAGAGTGTGTACGTATTTAGGTGTTCGTATAAGTTTGTGTGTATGTGTTTTGTGTCGGTCCCGGGTATAGGAGTGTAGGATCGAACAAATATAGAATGATAGATATACAAAAAGAAAATGAGAGGAGGTGGACGAGAGAGAGAGAAAGGGAGTCACAGAGAGCGAGTAAACAGACGGAGAGACATACAGCCAAACAGAGGGACAGCCAGGCAGACAGACAGACAGACAGACAGATAGATAGAGATAGAGAGAGAAGGAAGGCGAGAGATGCACAGAGATAATGAGAAGAGGGTGGAAAGAAAGAATGAGAGAAACAGACAGATAGACAGATAGATAGATAGATAGATAGATAGATAGATAGATAGATAGATAGATAGATAGATAGATAGATAGGTAGAGAGAGAGAGAGAGGAAAAAAAACAAACAGTTAGACGGATTGATGGACAGACATATAGACAAACAAATAGATAGATAGACACAGAGTAAAGCAGGCAGACAG
>NW_026424813.1:0-208 GCF_001194135.2 Octopus bimaculoides
AAGTGGAGAGGAGACGCAGAGTGGAAAACATGAATAAACGAACGAGCAGAGAAAAAAATTAAAGGTCAACAAATGTAAGTGAGGAGTGAACGCAGAGACCGTTACCATCATCTAGCAAGGAGGAGAGAGTACAGAAGAAAAAGGAAAATGAAAGAGAGAATGGGAGACATACAGAGATAGGAATATAAGTAACAGAAGAAGAGATTGG
>NW_026424814.1:0-272 GCF_001194135.2 Octopus bimaculoides
CATAGCAAAACTCTTCCATCACCATGTAAATTCTAAACACATAAACACACAAGATAAGGTTACCCATTCCTCAGCTAACATGATCAGAGAGTGATACTTTAAAAAAGAACATTTGAATTCACAGAGAATGTGAAATGGATCTTCTAAGAGCAATGAGGTCAAATCACTCCTATTATTCAAGTTATCTTAAATAGAAATCCCGTAACTAATCTACATACATAGATGTATACCCACACACACACACACACACACACACACACACACACACACAC
>NW_026424815.1:0-495 GCF_001194135.2 Octopus bimaculoides
ATATATATATATATATATATTCTCTAACAACAAAAATAAACAGGAAAAATCAGCAATATTTTATCCCAGTGTATTGTAATAAATAGATATACTCAGTGTGAGAGACATTAACAATTAGATACGGCGTTATCTCAATATAGCAGATATATATATAATATATTGTCAGACATCGGGTGAAGTCACGTAACTATGAAGAAACACAAACAACAAACAACAGACGCCACAAAAGAAACTGTGTGTCTGTAATTACCCTTGTATACACCAGTAGCACAACAACAACAACAACAACAACATCAACAACAACAAAATCGACAACGGCAACAACAAACACTATGGCTGCTGGTGCTGTTATGCTGCAATGACAATATCGTATCTTTGAAAATTGGTTGACTGCACCCGAAATCATGGATCAGGAATGCTATCAGAGCGTTTGTTTGTATGATTTAGAAGCCATGATATAATGTACATATACATATACATATACATACATATATA
>NW_026424816.1:0-390 GCF_001194135.2 Octopus bimaculoides
AAAAACAACATAGATTTGTCTTTATTTTATATCCTGCTCTCAATAAATTTTGCTGCACTGTTACCATGTGTTCCAGCTTACCAAGACCCTTCGAACGCCACATGCTAGCGGGAAGTAGATCTATTTCCGTAAACAAAATACCCAAACATCTAAATTCTCAAAGTTAATTTAGGCATTCTTTTGGTTTCTTAACATCCAACATATGGCGGCTTTATTATTATTATTTTTTTTTAATGATTTTGATATCCCGACGCTTATGTCACAGACAGTCTCTACCAGCTTCTTAGTAACTCCGAAGAGGGCATTGATGCAATGGAGGCTTAATTCTAAATTTAAAGCAAACTTTGGAGATTACTAATTATATACGGCTATGGGGTTAGGGGGATGACA
>NW_026424817.1:0-269 GCF_001194135.2 Octopus bimaculoides
CATATAGACACATACATACATATATATGTATATACATGTGTGTGCATGTATATGTATAAATATATGCATATATTTATGTATGTGTGTTTGTACATCTATATCTGTCTATCTATCTATCTATATATATATGTAAATATTTATTAAAATATATCAAGTATAGATTTTAATTGGCTTCATTAATATTCACATTCATTTCAACATGCATATGTCACATTTGGGCTTGCATAATACTTCATATAACACACACTCTCTCTCTCTCAAACACACAC
>NW_026424818.1:0-682 GCF_001194135.2 Octopus bimaculoides
CTACAATATATACATACACACATGCACATGCATAATACAAACCGATATACAATACAAACATGCAGATACATACACAGACACAGACACACACACAGGCATACTCAATATACGCAGATATACAACTCAAACACACATGTACATATACATATGCAGACGTACATACATATATACACATTCACAAGCGTAATACATGAGATATACAACACAAACGTAGAGATACATACACACACATGCGTATACACGCAGATACACAACACAAACACAAACATATACGTACGCAGATATACAATACACACCCACACATGCATAATAAAAGCATACATACACTACAAGCATACAAGTGCATACACAAACATATACATAATGCACAGACGAACGACACAAGCGTATAGATATATACTCATACACATACACATATGCATAATATAAGCATATATACAACACATAACATGCAAATGCATTCAGACAAACATACAGATGCATACACACTAGCAAACACACGCATAATACATACAGACGTACAACACAAACGTACAGATACATACACACATACGCATAATACATACGGACTTACATCACTAACACACACGTACATGTACTTACGTAGACACGTAGACACACATATATGAATAATACATAGACATACACCACAAGCATACACGTATGTATATTTACGCAGACA
>NW_026424819.1:0-402 GCF_001194135.2 Octopus bimaculoides
TATATATATATATATATATATATATATATATATACACACACACATTTTATTTATGGGTCAAGTCTAACATTGGTTTCATGCTAAGGAAAGTCCCTCAACAATTATCAACCCTTCGCGTGGGACATTGGTGTTCAATGGAGAAGAAAACGAACTTCAGGTACTATGTGTGTATGTGTAGACTGTGTGCGTGTGTGTCTGTAGTCTGTATGTATGTGAGCAATATATGTTTGTGTGTATGCGTCATTGTATAACAACAACGTTATGTGTGCGTGTATATATATGTACACGATTGTGTATTTGTATATGTGTATGGCTGCATGTGTCTATATGTGCATTTGTGTGTGTATGTGTGTGCATGTAAGTACAACATATGTTTCTGTGTATAAATGTGTAAGGACAATG
>NW_026424819.1:4000-4535 GCF_001194135.2 Octopus bimaculoides
TACGTGTGTGTGTGCCTGTTTTTATGTACATGTGTGCATGTATGTATGTACGTGTGTTTTCTGTTATTCTGCAGACGTACAATTCATCACACATTTATGCACAAAAATGTATGTGTGTGTGTGTGCAAGTGTATGAGTATGTTTGTATTAAAGAGGGAGAGAAGTTTCATAAGTGTGTATGTGACTGTTTTATATATAATGTGTACGTATGAAGTTGTGTGTGTGCTTTTCTGTGTACGTGTGTGTGTGTTAGTGTTTGTGTTGCATTTCAGCAGACAGGACACTTCACAAATACAAATGCATGCACTCATGGACACACACACAGACACGCACACACTCTCTATTTCATACACATGCACACATCTCTCACTCTCACAGATATATTTTCTACAAAATCTTTCTTTTTCTCATACATATATATATATATGTGTGTGTGCATGTGTGTGTGTGTGTATATATATATAATGATATAATCACAGACACAAGTTATATTCATATATATATACATATATGTGCATATATATATATATATATA
>NW_026424819.1:4546-4677 GCF_001194135.2 Octopus bimaculoides
ATATATATATGTACATATATAGGTATATATATTTATATATACATATATATGTATTTATATATACATATACATGTATTTATATATATATTTATATATACATATATGTGCGTGTATATATATATATATATATA
>NW_026424819.1:7913-8184 GCF_001194135.2 Octopus bimaculoides
ATTTAATATTTAGATGTTAAATGGTACAGGGTCGTGGTTTGAAATGTTATGCAATTAAGTGAATTGTCCAGTTATCCAGTATAAAATTTAAGCGGCACAGTATGTATGTGTGTGTATCTGTACATATAGGGATACATATCGATATATGTAGTTGTATGTATGTACATGTATGTGTATAGACAGCTAGATAGATAGATAGATAGATATAGAGATATAGATAGATAAATAGATACATACATACATACATTCATACATACATACATACATACAT
>NW_026424819.1:8201-8502 GCF_001194135.2 Octopus bimaculoides
AGATAGATACATACATACATACAGACATGCATGCATACAGGTATATACTTACATGCATACATATAGATACATACATATATACATGCCTGCTTATAAACATGAATGCATATATACATACAGATAGATTCGTGTATGTATACATACATACAAATAGATAAACACATACATGCATGTATACTTACATACATACATTCATACATACATACAGCAGAGAACCAGACAGACAGACAGACAGATAAACAGGTAGACATACATGCATGCGTATGTATGTGCATGCACATGTGTGTGTGTGTGTGTGTGT
>NW_026424820.1:0-253 GCF_001194135.2 Octopus bimaculoides
CACCTGTCCTCGTCTGTTGTTATTATTTGTATATTCTCCCATATATACAACTATATGTGAGTGAGTGTGTGTATGTGTATATATGTATACGTGAATACCTGTATGAGCGTGTGCATGTATGTGTATATGTATGTGCACGCATATATGTGTATGAATACACTTACGGATGCGCGTGAGCTTGCATGTATATATGTGTATATATATATGTATGTGTATGTATATGCCTATGTATATATATGTATGTGTGTGTATA
>NW_026424820.1:263-452 GCF_001194135.2 Octopus bimaculoides
ATGTATGTGTATGTATATGCCTATGTATATATATGTATGTGTGTGTATATGTATGTATGCATATGCGTACATGTATATGTACGTGTGTGCGCGCGTACGTATGTCATTGTACCTTCTTGCTTCCTCTTTGATTCCTAACAATCACACCAACCTATACAATCACATACATCTATTTATAGAAATTTGACA
>NW_026424820.1:462-810 GCF_001194135.2 Octopus bimaculoides
ATCACACCAACCTATACAATCACATACATCTATTTATAGAAATTTGACATATTTGTATTCTTCCCTCCACCTTAAATTTTACTACTAAAACCCCACCCATACATTTTCTCTACCCATCCATCAATGCACCTCTATCACATCTCCCCTACTCATATATCTCACATTTATTCACTCCTTACCTGCTCATCTCTACCTATCCCTTCCCTGACATTATCTTGACCAGCAACTAACACTCCATTTCTCACTTCTTTCACCCTTTCTTAACATTTGTTTCACTCTTTTCATTCATTTTTTCTCTCTTTTTTCTTTCTTTCTTCCTCTCATTTTCTCTTCCTGTTTTCATTTTGA
>NW_026424821.1:0-284 GCF_001194135.2 Octopus bimaculoides
TATATATATATATATGGGGAGGTCTTTGTGCTTGTTTTTGACACCCACCACCGCTTGGCAACTGCTGTTTGTTTATGTCCCTGTAACATTGGCAGTTCGGCAAAAGTGAACGATAGCTTCTGTACCAGACTTAAAAATAAGTACTTGGGGTGATTTGTTCGATTACACTTTTCCAGGCGGTGCACCAGCATGGCAGCGGTCCAATGACTGAAACAAGTAGGAGATAGAATAAAAACGAATACTTACATATACATACATGCATACATACATACATACATACATAC
>NW_026424822.1:0-272 GCF_001194135.2 Octopus bimaculoides
AACAAAACACAGATGGTTACATCCTCAACTGCATTCGAAAGAATGCCTCAAATGTTCTTGATGTATTGGAGGAGTATTGATTCATTTCAACATGACGTTGAGTTGATAAGATATTGGTTTAATTTAAAAGTCTACACTGCAATTAATCACAAGACAAAACAGCAGTCCATGTCAAATAGAGATCTGCGTAAAGTTGGTAATGATCGTAGTTATAAACAAATTCAAACCAACTTAGTGCAAATTAACATTATTCAAGTCTATGTATATATATA
>NW_026424823.1:0-201 GCF_001194135.2 Octopus bimaculoides
CATCATCATCATCATCATCATCATTATCATCATCATCATCATCGTCACCATCATCACCGTCACCATCATCATTGTCATCATCATCAACATGATCATCATGATGATGATCATCATCATCATCGAAAACAACTACATCAACATTGGCGACAACCACTACATGACAATCACTACATGACAATCACTACATGACAATCACTACGT
>NW_026424823.1:353-464 GCF_001194135.2 Octopus bimaculoides
CTACATGACAATCACTACATGACAATCACTACGTGACAATCACTACATGATAATCACTACGTGACAATCACTACATGACAATCACTATATGACAATCACTACATGACAATC
>NW_026424824.1:0-366 GCF_001194135.2 Octopus bimaculoides
ACATACATACATACATACATACATACATACATACATACATATAGGGATAAACAATATGTAAGTGATCAGCATTTAAACTAAGCAAATATTTGTTTAAACAGAAAATGCAATCTTCATAATAATAATAAGTCCAAAACCATATTAGCCACTAATTAGCGGAATTAATGTGTATTCTAAATCAAACTTCATAATACTTCTTATGTAATATATTAGAAGTATTAAGGTATTTTATAAACACTGACGTAAAATTATATATACAACAAAATGAATGATAGACATCAGGTTGAATATGTAAATCTGTAAATCTCTCAAAGATAATATACAATATGTATATATGTACGTATGCGTTTGTATGCGTCTGTTGAT
>NW_026424825.1:0-232 GCF_001194135.2 Octopus bimaculoides
GCAAAAATGAAAACTACCTAAAAGTGTCTAAAATCGATTGGAAATCACTAGATAAGCATTTTCAAGTTTTGTTGGTTTTTCATGGTGATTTGCAAAATTTTGTGAGTTTGTGGTTTCTGAAAACGGTTGTGACTTCGGTGAACTCTTTGATAAATATAATGTTTTCAACACCCATCTAACCTTCTACACTTCAAAATGAATAGTGGTTTTGCAAAAATCAAAACTACCTAAA
>NW_026424826.1:0-247 GCF_001194135.2 Octopus bimaculoides
CAAGGTGCCACGCAGTGGGATGGAACCCAGAACCATGTGGTTGGGAAGCACGCTTTTTACTACACAGCGACTCCTGTGCTTTTATGTGTATGTATGTGTATTTATGTGGGTAGTTATACATATGTGTATGTGTATAGGGGGATGTGTACATGTGTATGTGTATAATTATAGCATATCTGTTTTATGCATATGTATATGTGTGAATGCATGTGTGCGTATGTATATGTGCACATGTAGAGGTATGTAT
>NW_026424827.1:0-1541 GCF_001194135.2 Octopus bimaculoides
TCAAGTACCATTTGAAAAGGAAGGTGAGAATGGAGAGGCAGGTTTTGTCTCGTGAAAGCTTCAACAAAAAGTGGGAGAATGTAGCAAAGATGGTGCGTGCGAGTGACGAAACCACTTTGAGCGTGGTCCTGTAAATCGAAAACACGAGAGTGAGAGAAAGACAGCACTTGCTCTCATGTGTTTATTCCCACCCTGCCTGAGGTTACCGTGGTCTTTTCCGTAGGCTTTTCTTTCCACGGATAAACCTAATCTTGCTTTTTACCTTCTAAATTTTTTTCTGTGATACGCGATCCCTTTTGATCGTTTTTTTTTCTTTCTCTCAATCCCTTTTGATCGGAATTTTATTTTTCTCCCTTTTTTCCTATTTTCGAAAAGAATAGCTCTACATTGTATTTTTTCCCCTCTGTGTTCGGCCCTGTGTGGCTAATAAAGAATATTATCTATCTATCTATCTATCTATCTATCTATATAGGGGATTAGTGGAGGGGAGGTACGACAACGACCTCGGGGCGAACCTGTGTGTCGACGAGGAATACCTGACCCGCCTGTTCAAGACGACTTTCGGGCCGGGACCTATGGACAACTTCCAGAGATCCCTGGCCTGGCAGTGCTACCGAGGGGCGCTACCCGTTCGGGATAAGCTCTATAGACACGGCTCGAGAAATACGAGGCCGACATGCCCGAGATGCGGTCAGAGCGACGAGACCGTTCCGCACGCACTCGTACAGTGTCCAACCATTTCCGACTTGTGGCTATGGCGAAAGAATGTATCTGGTGGACGCGTCTGAAAGGATTAGAGACAAACACTTTCCTCTCTGGTCAATCTCTCATCAACTTTTCCAAGTATCACTTGAAAAGGAAGGTGAGGGTCGAGAGGCAAGTGTTGTCTAATGAATGTTTCCAAAAAAGATGGGTGAATGTAGCAAGGATGGCACGTATAAATGACGAAGCCACCTTGAGCATGAACCTATGACACGGAAAAATTTTGAAGCAAAGAGTTACTTAGCTTGTGTAATTAAATCTATTAACATGTACATTATTGCCCGAGGTTACCATGGTCTTTTCGTAGGTTTTTCTTTCCACGGATAAACCTTCCCATTACTTGGGAACTTTTTGTATATATTTATCTTTCTTGTACATACCCCAAACGTTTTCGATTCCTTTTGATCGTTGTCCCTACTTTATTATTTTTTTTTCCTTTTGCCCCCATCGAAAAGAAAAACTCTACACTGTATTTGTCCAATCTGTGTTCAGCCCTGTGTGGCTAATAAAGAAAGTTATCTATATATGTGTGCATGTGTGTGTGTTTGTGAATATATATTATTACATAATAAAACGAATGGTTTATACCGGCTAGCTTACTAGTAAAGCATGAAAGCTTTCACCGTGCACGTTATGTATTTGGTTAATGAGAGACAAAAGATGGAAGATTGCAAGTTTCGACTCATCTAGATGTATTCGTGTTTATTCATTTATACACGAACACAAATAAACACACACGCACACAGACATACATGCAGATTCATTCAAACATACACAAA
>NW_026424828.1:0-633 GCF_001194135.2 Octopus bimaculoides
ATTATTATTATTATTATTATTATTATTATTATTATTCATTTTGTTTCTTTTTTTGCTCTTGTTCTCGTTGAGGAACCAGGTTTTGACGTAAAACTCCTATATCTATGATGTAATAATGTAACGTTATAAGGAGCGTCTTTTAAAAATATATCAACAACAACATTAACAGAAAAAGATGATGATGATGATGAAGAAGAAGAAGAAGTAGAAGAAGAAAAAGAAGAAGAAGAAGAAGAAGAAGAAGAAGAAGAAGAAGAAGAAGAAAAAGAATAAGAATAAGAACAACAACAATAGCATCAATAAAAACGATTCCTTCTTTCTCATTTTCCCTCAAACCCAAGAAGAAATTTTAAACAAACAGAACGCAAACCGCAACAAAAACCAAATAAGGTCAAATGTTTAACAGATCCATGATGACTCGAAAGACACGAAAGTAAAATTCGAGTAAATTAATCACTCGTTGATATTTTTTCCGGTATTTTTTGGTTGCAGTGTTGAGCAGCAACAATGTCATCGATGCTAAATTAAAGTGCAATAAATATCTAGCTGTGCACCAACGCAATAATCCTTGCAATACACAGATCAATACGTAATATTACGTGTTCTATTGTTATTCCTAAGTTCTTTTTGTTC
>NW_026424829.1:0-300 GCF_001194135.2 Octopus bimaculoides
CATACATATATATATATACATACATACATACATACATACATACATATATGCACGCATATGCGTATATGCATTTAGCAATCCACGTATATGTATATAATAATAATAATAATAATAATAATAATAACAACAACAATATCAGGGCAAGAAAAAATAGTCAATAGACTATATATTGTTCATATAAATACAATGTACATTTAAACACATAAGAGGCATCCCATGATGGATACCTCTTATGTGTTTAAATGTACACTGTATTTATCTATATATATAAAAATGAGAATGTGTGTCTGTCTGTCTGTC
>NW_026424830.1:0-486 GCF_001194135.2 Octopus bimaculoides
GAAAGAAACAAGGAGAGAAAATAAAGAATGTGTAGTGGCTAGCGATCTGAGAGGTATTGGTATCTAGAAGACCCAAAGAGTATAGGGTAACGCTAAGTAAGTCCTCTTGGTTCGATAATGATACGAGTGAGGAGTCTAATGTGGGTCTTGTATTAGCATGCATATATGTATTAGATAGAATCAGATAACAAAGTCAAGGCTGTGAGGAGTTTCCAGGACATTTATAATGAAATAGTATTACAGCTGTTTCTGGGATATTATGGATATCCCTTTATCAGAGACGGTGTGAGAAAATATTTGAGTTCGAATTATTATGGAAAAGGAAGAGAGAGGGAATATAGAGGGAAATAAGAGAATGAAAGTAGAAATAAGATATATAAAGATACTGTAGTTGCAGTTCCATTATTCGAGGTTTATAGAAGTGGTAAAAATGGTGTATACACCATTTTCCTCGAATAATGGAACTGCAACTACAATATCTTTATA
>NW_026424831.1:0-106 GCF_001194135.2 Octopus bimaculoides
CTATCTATCTATCCATCTATCTATCTATGTGTCTGTCTGTCTATGTATATTTATGTATGTGTGCGTATATACATATATATATGCATATACATACAGTAAATATGCC
>NW_026424831.1:206-326 GCF_001194135.2 Octopus bimaculoides
TACATATATACATATATGTGTATATGGGTAGATATATATACACATACACATGTATATATACATATATACAAACAAAAGTTTGTATATACACGGACGTAGCAGCCTACATTTATACATGCA
>NW_026424832.1:0-447 GCF_001194135.2 Octopus bimaculoides
GAATAAAAACCACACACACTTAAATAAACACACATACAATATAATCTATAGAAGAACAATAAGAAAACTACACGTCGTCAACATGGCGATTACGAGCACAGCCACCTCCCATACATCGCACGACGACGACCACTACCACCAAGACCACCGCCACCACTACCACCACCACTACTACTACCACTGTTTGTGCAGCTGCTGCTGCTACAACAACAACAACAACAACGACGACAACTACAACAACAACAACCAATATCAAGTGACAGTACAAAAACGGTTAGGAATCCATGTCATTCATGACGGCTTCTTCACACGTGCCAATGAGGTCTACTTTTTTGATGAGACTGATGGAAATGACAGACCTACTACTACTACTACTACTACTACTACTACTTAGGCCGCTGCCGCTGCTGCTGCTGCTGCTGCTGCTTCTCTGTCTATACCAACAAT
>NW_026424833.1:0-233 GCF_001194135.2 Octopus bimaculoides
ATATACACACACACACTTTACTTCACACAAGGACACATATGGAGACACACATTCACACACACACACACACAAAACATACAAACATGAACACACAAACACATGAATATGCAGAATACATACGTACAAATGTACAGACATATGTACATATATACATACGCACACACACACACACATACATAGATACATACACACACTTACATGCATGCATACATACATACATACATACATACATA
>NW_026424834.1:0-202 GCF_001194135.2 Octopus bimaculoides
CATAAGGATACACATCTTAGAAGAACAGAATGGAGTAAGTGGAGCAAGAGTACGGACAGTGGACATGAGTTTCAAAAAAATAGCAGTAATAAACGAGTGAAGAGCAAATATATAGTGCGTGTGTTTATTTGGCGAAAACAAAAAAAGAATGACCAGGAGTGGCTGTGTGGTAAGTAACTTGCTTACCAACCACATGGTTCCG
>NW_026424835.1:0-487 GCF_001194135.2 Octopus bimaculoides
AAAAAAATGATTATACAAGAAGAAACAGGAGCGTGAAGCTAGCGGGAGTTTCGTGTGGATGGGGACCAACCTCGAATGGTGACTAATTTGAAATGATAGATACTTCTTTTACTATCTTCAAGCGATACTTGTCCAGTAATAACAATAATAATAATAATAATGATAATAATAATAATAATAATAATAATAATAATAATAATAATAATAATAATAATGATGATGATGATGATGATGATGATGATGATGATGATGATGATGATGATGTTGACAATAGTAATAATAATAATAATAATAATAATAATAATAGTAATAACAACAACAACAGCAGCAACAGTAATTATAATAAGGATGACGATGACAACAACAACGATAACGAAGATGATAATAATAGTAATAATAATATTAATAATAATAATGATAATAATAATAATAATAAAAATAATGATACTAATAACAACAACAACAATAATAATAATAATAATAATAA
>NW_026424836.1:0-672 GCF_001194135.2 Octopus bimaculoides
AATTGGATATTTGTCTGCTTTTGTTTTTGCATTAAATTGTCTAAAATTTCCACAAGGACTCCAGTCAATGAGATTTTTTTTTACCATAACTAATGGAGTTGACCAGCTACTACTTGAAGGACGAATTATACCCAGTCCAACATATGACTAAACTCGGCCTTCGCAATTTTCAATTTTTCCGGAGATAGTCTTCTCGGCTTGGAAAAACTTGGAGTTCCGTGTGTGATGATGTGATGTGTTACTGAATGCATACACTTGGTATTTAGAGCTAATGGTGTCGTAATTTTAGGATAATTTTTCAACAACCTATGATACCGATTTTCTGAGGACGCTATGAAATACAATGGACTGTCTGTGACCTTTCTGCATCTTATTCCTTGGATTTTTAATGAAGTTTCAGTGTCTATCAGTTTTTGTTTTCTCATATCTACCATTAAATTGTAGTGTGCGAGAAAATCTGCCCCTAATATTGGGTAAGGCAGTTCCGCTACTATGAAGATCCATTTAAATTCTCTTCGTAGATTTATATTGGG
The DNA here is from genome assembly GCF_001194135.2 of Octopus bimaculoides. Taxonomy (NCBI): domain Eukaryota; kingdom Metazoa; phylum Mollusca; class Cephalopoda; order Octopoda; family Octopodidae; genus Octopus; species Octopus bimaculoides. The sequence goes on from NW_026424836.1 coordinate 534, forward strand.
AGTTAGGCTAATCTCTCCAAATGTTTGAATTTCAGATTGATTAGCTGCTTGAAGAGTTAAATATACAGGCTTTGGTTTTTCTTTAAAAGGTTTTACAGGCCAAATTGAACAAGCTGCTCCTGTATCAACCAAAAACCTT
>NW_026424837.1:0-210 GCF_001194135.2 Octopus bimaculoides
ACATCAGATATTGACAAAGACCACAGTAGTAGAAATAGTCAATAGGAATAACATAAATAAATGTCAAGAAGATAAACATCTCTATGTTGTTGCGATAAAAAAAGAACAATGGAAAATGAATTATGTGTGAACAAGTCTCAACTTAAGACAGTTAAAAGTGCCATGAATAAAAAGAAAGGGAAAACATCATACAACTGTGATATTTGTGGG
>NW_026424838.1:0-264 GCF_001194135.2 Octopus bimaculoides
ACTGGTGTGACACGAATTATACCCAAGGGAGCTGTTAGATCAATCCCTGTTCTTTACTGGTGTGACACAAATTATACCCGAGGGAGCTGTTAGATCAATCCCTGTACTTTACTGATGTGACACGAATTATACTCGAGGAAGCTGTTAGACCAATCCCTGTACTTTACTGGTGTGACACGAATTATACCCGAAGGAGCTGTTAGATCAATCCCTGTACTGGTGTGACACGAATTATACCCGAGGGAGTTGTTAGATCAATCCCTG
>NW_026424839.1:0-362 GCF_001194135.2 Octopus bimaculoides
ATATACATATATATGTATATATATATATATGTATGTATGTATTTACTTACATATATATATACATACATGACGTCATAAATAAACACGTATGTAATCATATATGATATGCTTAATAAACAATATATAATCATATATTTAGCTATTTAGTTTTGGCTGTGAAAATATAATCCTTTCTTGCCGCCAAACAACTCAACGTCTGAATATATTCGCCAATCATTTGTCGAAAAACACATTGAACGACACGTGATCTTTCTTGCAGACAGTCTGGTAAATCACACAGATACGTAGGGTCTCTATACATACATCCGTACGTACATACATACATACATATATGTATATATATATATATATATATATATATA
>NW_026424840.1:0-468 GCF_001194135.2 Octopus bimaculoides
AGTGGTGGTGGTGGTGGTGGTGGTGGTTGTGGTGGTGGTGGTGGTGTTACTACTATTGTTTCTGTTTCTGTTTCTGTTGTCCAATCCCACACTTAGAACACACTTATCTACACACTTATTGTATGAGATAGTCTGATACTTCTTTCTAGCGGTCTCTATTGCTAGAAATGAAAAATGAAAAATCCAGCAGAAGGTTTAATTTGGTTTTCTCAAACAAGAAAAACTTCGACCAAGATCAAAATGTTAACTGAAGAAATGGCAGATGGTTATGTGCAGACACTTCTGAAGTTCTAAGTATTATGCATACAAAATTTCCTGCAACTGTGATGCCGTCTTTCTTCTTTCCACAAGGCCTTAGAGTTAACTCTGTCGCCTACATTGAGGTCTTGGAAATAATTAAGCCCTGGATAGACAGTGTACGCAATGGAAGGCCATATGTGTTTCAGTAAGACTCTGCACTATCACACA
>NW_026424841.1:0-355 GCF_001194135.2 Octopus bimaculoides
ATATATATATATGAGTGTGTGTGTGTTTGTGTATATGTACATACACATATGCACATGTGTTTTAATATATGCACAGATATATGTGTGTGTAAGCAAGCCTTGGTTAAAACAACAACAAAAAAAATGTTATGGGCCTTTCATCTCAGTAACTCTTATATCCACTTCGACTAATAAAATCTTATTGAGACCCTACTTCACATGCTGAGTTCCCTTCTGTCCCATTTATATACCCATATATAAATAAACATATATTCGCACACACAAAAACATATATATATATATACATACATACATACACATTCATATATATGTATAATATAGACAATAAAACAAATACAAGCCTTAAGAACATAGA
>NW_026424842.1:0-293 GCF_001194135.2 Octopus bimaculoides
CATACACACATATATATTCATACGTGGACATATACGCTCCCACATAAACACTCATACGCGCACACACATACACGTATACATACATACATACATGCATACATACATACATATATACAAACATACATACTCAAAGATACTCAGTCGGATATGCTCATCCATGCACACAAGTACAAACATGTATACACAAACATATGAACACATAGAGATACGTATACAGATAACCATACATGTACACATACTACACACACACACACATACGCGCCCACGCGCACATTGACAATTGCGTTCACTAC
>NW_026424843.1:0-341 GCF_001194135.2 Octopus bimaculoides
ATATATATATATATCGAATAGGTATTTATATATAATAATACATATGCATATACATATAGATCAATATACAAATATATATGTATTTATATGTACACACACTCATACACACATACATATTTATCCTGTGTGTGGGCATGTGTGTTACAAATCTATATATATATTTTCAGCTTATTGCATCTTCATACAAAACACACGCTCACACACACAAGCACCCACACACTTAGATCCAAATATTTATTGCGAAACCCGTAAGGTAATTATTATTATTAGAAATTATCATCATCATCATTATTATGACTATTATCATTATCATTGTCATTATTATCATCATCATCATCATC
>NW_026424844.1:0-363 GCF_001194135.2 Octopus bimaculoides
ATAATAATAATAATAATAATAATAATAATAATAATAATAACAATAACTATCGTCGGTATCAATAATACAGATATTTTCAGTAAAGTAAAATGACGATTGGTGTAAGAAACAAATAAAACAAAAGAGATAAAAAAGAAAACAAACCCCCCAAAAAACAAGATGGTGGAAACGAATGTTTTGAAATTAAAGTATGCATTTAATATTTGGACTATGTGCAATATTTAATCATAGACAGAGAAATAAATAAATTCTGATAGATTAGTGAAAACAAGATTAAGTTGTTATTAAAATAAATTACACCATCAAATTATACGATGATTGTCAATATGTGTGGCGTGCAGTTCATATATATATATGTGTGTG
>NW_026424845.1:0-284 GCF_001194135.2 Octopus bimaculoides
CTCTCTCTCTCTCTCTCTCTCTCTCTCTCTCTCTCTCTCTCTTTGCTGTTTCCTCTGTCGATGACCTTTCTTTCATGTAAAGCAGATAATGCCGCGACATCGTGTTTCTATAGCATCTAAAGACACGATGTCAGTGTCATTCACAGAATTCCAATGATATTAATACTTAGGGAAAATAAGTACCTATTAATATCAGTCAATATAAGGTAGAACATTAAATAAAAAAAATAGCAGAAAAAATGTAATTGCACACACACACACACACACACACACACACACACACA
>NW_026424846.1:0-343 GCF_001194135.2 Octopus bimaculoides
TAATCAATATATTATTTAGCTACATCTGGATGCGTGTAGGTTCATTCTTAGCAACATGCTCATGTATTGATTATAACAAACAAAAAGAGGGAAAAAGAAGGGAAAAAAGGGAAGCTGCACATATAACACATAACTTAGAAGCAGCGCTACAAATGTACCAACACACACAAGGTTGAGACATAGCCGACCTCAAGCACTTCTCGTGAGGAATTCCGGAAGGGGCCTCATGAGACCACTACTGAGACGCTTCCGAAAAAAGAAACGCCGTTGGAAAACATATTATAGCAGCGACACCATCTAAGAATATCTGAAGAAAGAATTGTATTCCGAAATATCATCGGAC
>NW_026424847.1:0-320 GCF_001194135.2 Octopus bimaculoides
ACTTACATATGAATACATACATCCACATGCACTTATATATTAATGATGTATATGAACTCAAAATACTTATTGTAGTCCCGTTCTTGAATACTTTCTTGTAAACTGTTTTTAACATCTTATCGTTATCGAATATTGCATAACTGTATTTTAATACTTTTCTGATAACCAGTACTTAACACAACAAAGCTTATACAAAGCTTTACATTTTACTTTTGATAATCTTTTTCTAAAAATGTGAAACCGGTCAAGTCAATAAACATTGCTGAAAGTCCTTTGCATTTTCAAACCTTCTTTCATATATATTTTCACTCGTGCGGTAC
>NW_026424848.1:0-775 GCF_001194135.2 Octopus bimaculoides
TGTGTTCTTGAGCAAGACACTTGATTTCACGTTGCTCCAGTTCACTCAGCGGGCAAAAATGAGTCGCGATTTCACAGGTGCCGAGCTGTATCGGCCCCTTTGCCTTTCCTTTGGATAACATCAGTGGCATGGAGAGGTGGGGCTGGTATGCATGGGCGACTGCTGGTCTTCCATAAACAACCTTGGCTCGACGTGTTCCTCTGAAGGGGAACATTCTTGGTGCAATCCCATGGTCATTCTTGACCGAAGGGGGTCTCCTCCTATATATAGGCATGTGTGTATGTATGTATGTATGTATGTATGTATGTATGCAAGTAAATATATATTTATGTATACATACATACATGCATGCACACACAAACGCAGCGATTCCATAGTTTCAGTCTACCAAATTCATACACAAAGCACTGATCCAATGATCGATCCGAGTCTATAATCTTTTTTACTCTAGGTACAAGGCTCAAAATGTTTGGGGAGAGGGGCCAGTCGATTAGACCGATCCCCAGTGCGCAACTGGTACTTAATTTGTCGACCCCGAAAGGATGAAAGGCAAAGTCGACCTCAGCGGAATTTGAACTTAGAACGTAACAGCAGACGAAATACCGCTAAGCATTTCGCCCGGCGTTCTAACGTTTCTTATTTCTTTATTGCCCACAAAGGGCTAAACATAGAAGGGACAAACAAGGACAGACAAAGGGATTAAGTCGATTACATCGACCGCAGTGTTTCACTGGTACTTAATTTATCGATCCCGAAAGGATGAAAGGCAAAGTCG
>NW_026424848.1:1755-2519 GCF_001194135.2 Octopus bimaculoides
ATACATATATATATATATATATATATGTATGTATGTAGTTGTATCAAGTCAAATGAAACAATATCCGGTAATATTTTACCCGTAGTACCTGTCCATCCGGCACGTGTCTGTCTGTGTGTCTTCATGCACATGCACACACACACACCCACACACACACACACACACACACATACACACAGCCGTGAGTGCGTAAGTGTGTGAGTGCAAACGGCTAGCATGTGTTACATATACCACAAAATACGACATCCGGACGTCTTTGTGTCCATCTGGCGCATGCGTGTGTGTACATGCATTTGTGTGTACGTGTGTGTGTGTGTGTGTGTGAACGTGAGGGTATGTGTGTTCGCATGTGGGTGGGGTGGGGGGACCGGGTGTTTAGAAACGAGTGCTTGACCGAGATACTGCTGGACGACAACATCCGGGCTTTATATCTGTCCATCTGGCACGCGTGTCTATGTATCTATGTCTAAAATATGTGACTATACACACACACACACATGTACATATACGCATACATACATACATACATACATACATACATACATGCATGCATACATACACAGATACATACATATATACATACATACAAAGGTACATACATACATGCATATATACATACATAGATACATACATACATACATGCATACATATATACATACATACAAAGGTACATACATACATACATATATACATACATACATGCATGCATACATACATACATACATATATATATATATATATATATATATATATATATATATATA
>NW_026424848.1:3853-4685 GCF_001194135.2 Octopus bimaculoides
GAAGAAGAAGAAGAAGAAGAAGAAGAAGAAGAAGAAGAAAACGAAGAAGAAGAAGAAGAAGAAGGAGAAGAAGAAGAAGAAGAAGAAGGAGAAGAAGAAGAAGAAGAAGAAGAAGAAGAAGATGAAGAAGAAGAAGAAGAAGAATAACAACAAGAACAGCAATGTACACACGCACACACACACACATACATCAAGTCGAAAGGTGAAACTCACAGTAATGATGCGTAAAAAGAGAGACAGGGGCCGATTTACAATTCCCTCTGTGTGTCTCTGCATGTAAAATGTCGGAACAGATGTCACCAGTGGACTAGAAAATTCGTGTACCGGTAACCCGAACGTGGGCTAAACTAGTATTCAATTTGATCGTAGCTAAATTTGACCTCTCGGTGACGTTTGAACACAACATCCTAATAGTCGCCCAAAATATATACCCCAAGTCGTTCCGCCCAACGCTCTGACGATTCCACCAACATATATCACATTTCAGATATGCTGAAACGTAATACGGGATGGTCACACATGGAGCAACTTTGATCATAAGCCATAAGTCAACACGTTTGTGGGCCGGTTATTGTAATTGTAGCATTTCGTTATATAAACTCTTTGTTAAGCTCTTGTTAAACTTTGTTAAACTCCTTGTCATAGGCGCAGGAGTGGCTGTGTGGTAAGTAGCTAGCTTACCAACCGCATGGTTCCGGGTTCAGTCCCACTGCGTGGCACCTTGGGCAAGTGTCTTCCACTATAGCCTCGGGTGGACCAAAGCCTTGTGAGTGGATTTGGTCGACGGAAACTGAAAGAAGCCTGTCGTATATATATATATATATATATATAT
>NW_026424848.1:4819-6412 GCF_001194135.2 Octopus bimaculoides
ATGTATGTATGTATGTGTGTGTATATGTTTGTGTGTCTGTGTTTGTCCCCCCCCAACCGATGCTGGTGTGTTTACGTCCCCGTAACTTAGCGGTTCGGCAAAAATGACAGATAGAATAAGTACTAGGCTTACAAAGAATAAGTCCTGGGGGTCGATTTGCTCGACTAAAGGCGGTGCTCCAGCATGGCCGCAGTCAAATGACTGAAACAAGTAAAAGAGTAAAAGAGTTAGTAATGTAAATCGCCATCTTTTGATGTTGTAGCCTGCGATCGACACCGCCATTTTGGTTACTGTGATTTTTATTTTCGTCATTGCTTTTCATAGAATCAGTTCTCATCCAGGCGATGAAGGAGATAAGATGCTCCATTTTTTGATAAGTGGAATGAATAGTTTAAGCTTCTCGTTTTCTCCTGGTTTTCCTACAGAGCTAACCATGTGCTCAGAGTCTGGTCTTCCTACAGAGCTAACCATGTGCTCAGAGTCTGGTTTTCCTACAGAGCTAACCATGTGCTCAGAGTCTGAATAATTAGTTAACCTTATTTTAAATACTGTGTACTTTAATTGATACACAAATATACATACATGACGCAGCGGTTCGACAAAAAAAAAAGACCAATAGAATTAGTATAAGGCTTGAAAAAGAAAGTAAGTGCTTGGGCTGATTCAATGGGCTGATTCATTCTTCAAGGCGGTGCTCCAGTATGACCGCAGTCTAATAACTGGGACAAGTAAAAAAAAAAGATTAAAGATGAAAAATAATTAATACGTTATATCACTTTTAATTAATTACACTTCGGGTGGGTCATCACGTGCGTACTTCTTAATTGGCAAAGTTAAACATTCATTATCTTACTCGCTTTGGGCCTTGAAAATAAGGTCCCCACCGCTAATCAGCCCAAGAAATATTTCGTACCGAATTACTTGCTAACTCTATACAATGGAGGCACGTGGTTTAGTGGTTAGGGTGCTGGACTTATGAACGTAAGATTGTACTTTCGATCCCTGGATCGGGCAATCCGTTGGTGTTCTTGAACAAAACATTTAATTTTACATTGAATCAGTGCTTGGAAGGAAGGTGTGTAGCGTGTGATCGTCGCATTGACCATTCAGGAGAAAGATGTCATGGCGATACCTGCTCAGAGGCCTACGCAAAGTTGCAGAAAGTGTATGGAGAGGAGTGTATGAGCCGCGCAGAAGTGTACGAGTGGTTCAGACGTTTCCAAGATGGCCGTTCCGGGACGAACATTCTGGGACACCTGCAACCAGCAGAACTGAGAAAAACATCACAGATGTGCTTGTAGGTGTGAGGGGAAATCGTTGAATCACCATCCGTGAGTTATGAGAGGATGTGCAGATTAGTTACGGTTCAGTGCAGTCCATTATCACTGAAGATTTGGGTATGAGACGCGCGTCTGCCAAGTTTGTACCAAAACTGCTTTCAGCTGACCAAAAAGACACACAGGTTTCAGTTGCACAAGATCTCCTTGATTGTGTCGAGAACGATGAAAACTTTGGGAAAAACATTGCGTAGCCCTCTGAGCAGGTAGCGCCAAGCTTTTGGCAAAATTTGATGCAGATTCTCTGTTCAGCTTT
>NW_026424849.1:0-218 GCF_001194135.2 Octopus bimaculoides
TTATAGACATTAACATTGAAGACATAAACAATACTATCAGCATAAAACAACATTAACAACATTAGCAATACATAATTAAAATAAAACCACATTATAAGTTGTTACAATATCATCAGCATAAAACATTATTAACATGAGCAATATTAAGGATATTATTGGAATAAAACCATGTTATAAGCTTTAACAGCATTTTCATTATCAGTAACAGTAACTACATG
>NW_026424850.1:0-399 GCF_001194135.2 Octopus bimaculoides
CTCAAATACGACAACTTTAACACGAAATAACTTCTAAAATACGAAATTTTCTCCAAAATGTTGAGAGTAAACCGTGTTCAGCGTGAGAAATTACACCAGTATACGAAGTTTCAAACTGTTATAAAAACAAAAATAAAATAAAATTTTTAAATCTGAGCCAAACTAAAAAGATCCAAAATATGTCCTACATAATTTCAAGATCATTTGGGGGAAGGCAATGCGCTGGATCAGTTTCCCATTCTGTACGCTAAGCCCATTCGTGGAATCGAGTTCAGAACTACAAGCAAACTAAACATCATAAGATATATCGTGTTTCTCTCAGTGTTGACTATACTGTGACCCAGTTGTATTGGCACTTCGTCGCTTACGACGTCGAAGGTTCCAGTTGATCCGATCAAC
>NW_026424851.1:0-267 GCF_001194135.2 Octopus bimaculoides
CAACTAAATTGCACCTGACATCTACCAACAGACTCAAAACAGTATCTCCTGTTCAGTTCATGCCATCCTAACCACACCAAAATAAATATCCCATTCAATCTAGCTAAAAGGATCTGTACAACTGTATTTAATACAACCACTCAGGAACTTCGTCTATAAGACATCAAAATAACACTTGAACGTCAATACCACCGCGTTTATAGACCATGGAATTCAACGTGCCAAGAAACTGGATACAAACACACTAAGGACAGCAAAACAAAGCAC
>NW_026424852.1:0-383 GCF_001194135.2 Octopus bimaculoides
TAATAATAATAATAATAATAATAATAATAATAATGATTTCATTTATTTGTCACAAAGGCAAAGGATGAGGGGGACAATACATAGACAGGTATAAAGTGTGTGGGGGGTTTGACATGTAATGAAATGATTAACAAAAACAAAGAAGGGTAAATATACATGGTATACACTGAAAAAGAAGGGACATATACATATTGTACAAAGGTTTAAAAAAAAAAGTGGGTGCAGATGATAGAGATGTAGTCCTCCTGATACAGGAGGACTTATAGGGATAATTGAACCCCACTGTCTGAGATTTTCCTCAACACCAAGAGCAAGTGCCCTCTCCAACTTACGGGTCTACACTGAGAGAGGTACCATCCACTCTTACCATTTTCACAACTTTC
>NW_026424854.1:0-225 GCF_001194135.2 Octopus bimaculoides
TATATATATATATATACATATATGTGTATGTATATATATATACACATGCATACATATATATACTTATATGTATGCATATATATATACACACATATATATACATACACACACATATCTGCATATATATGTATATCATATATATATTATATATCATATATAAATACACAAACATATCTGGATATATATATATATGTATGTATATATATATGTATATATATATATATG
>NW_026424855.1:0-505 GCF_001194135.2 Octopus bimaculoides
TATGTATGTATGTATGTATGCATGCATATATGCAACTTGATTAAGAGAAAATGCTATCACTCGATTTTCTGTCCTGCAAAGGACGTGCACTCTTTTTCTCAGATGTGGCAATGATCGGCACCTCTTGCAGCAGATGTTATGAGAGTGTACAACCTATGTTGATATATGCCGTCACTCCATCATGAAATCTTTCGTTGAATACTTTGCTTGTTTCGGCCTCGATCAGCCATATTATGCAACACATGATAAAGATATTGAAATCAAGTCATACTTGTGCATGAAAGGTCTTTTAAAGAGAGGAAAGGTCTCGCAAAGAGCCAATCCTGCGCTCCAAACAACACATACATTTGCCGAAAAAGAACAAACATGCATCATTATATATATGTATATGTATACGTTGAAATATATGTGCAAGTATATATATGTGTGTATATGTGTGTACGTGTGTGTGTACATATATATGTGTGTGTGTTCATGTATATATATATATATATATATATATATA
>NW_026424856.1:0-319 GCF_001194135.2 Octopus bimaculoides
ATAAAACCGGCATAATGCATGATAAAATAGTCATATTGTTTGATAAAGCAAACGTAATGCATGATAAACAATAATAATAATGCATTCTGGAGCAATAATGTGTGATTAAACAGCTGGGATATGTGTAACAAACAAAGGTGATGTAGGATAAAACTATTTAATGTGATGAAAATGTGATAATGTGTTATAAGACAGATGCAACGTATGAAGAAATAAATGTAATGTGTGACAAAAAGAGCCATTATGTTTAATAAAATTGCAGTAATGAATGATAAACGGTTATAATGTGTGATAGTATAATAATGCTTGATAAAACGGT